>NC_080671.1:235322068-235517068 GCF_030247195.1 Topomyia yanbarensis
CTCTTCGTATTAACAAAAGTCCAGAAGCCCTTCGGATTTCGTCGTAAGTTTTGTTGGATGCGGTTCACATATCCTTTGTACAGCAATTTATTATAACAGCGGTACTCATTACTGGATATTGCGAAAAAGCGCTTGGGAATAGGGCATCGTCGATTTGTGTACGCACGTAGAGCTTTGGCACGGATGCGTTTCAGATTCCGAAGCATTGCGTTCGACCAGGGAGGCTTCCTGGGAGGTTTCCTGGGAGGTTGATAATTTGGTACAGATTTTTCAACACAGTCAAGGAGTAACCGATTATAGAGATCAACTGCAACATCTACATCCACTTGATCAAGTAGTACACTCCAGTCAATCAGCAACAGTGAGCGGCGTAGAGCTACTAAATCAGTTTTGCGAAAATTACGACGATTCACAGCTAAAGCTTCTTCATATAGTGGTGAACTAATGGTGGAAATGGATATTTCTAAAGCGGGATGATAGTTATCCAAAGGAACGATCACACTGGAAGCTTCACTCACAGAACACTCAGGCAAAGCATTCTCATTGACGAAGACAAGGTCAAGAAAACGAGATTGATGGTTGAAAATCGTGCTTACTTGACGTAGTCCGTGAAAAGCCATCCCGTCCAGAAGTAAGCGGCTGGCAGGATTTGTTGTCGAGGATAACGGGTTAGGGTAAGCGTACCCACGTCCAGAAGAAACCCACATGAGTCCTGGTTGGTTGAAATCGCCAAGGACTATCATCATATCGTTTGTATCTGCCTGAGAAGAAGCGCGCTCTATGGAGTCTAGGTGGAACTGCATAATAGAACAATCAAGTCGTTTTTCTGGAGGAATGTAAACAGCTCCAATAAAGTAGTTCTTCGTTTGCGTAGTAATCTTCGTCCAAACTGCTTCAATGCTTGATGAACTATCCACACCAAACTCACAGGAGGCAAGTGCGGAAGAAACAGCAATTAAAACTCCCCCGCCGCGACAATGGATACTGTTACGAGCACCTCGACCCGCACGATAAACCGCGTAAGAATCCCCGAAGAGCTGCATCGTTGTAATACGATCATCAAGCCAGGTTTCCGTTAGAACGAAGATATCGTAGTCGCCGTCAAGAGCACCCAAGTACAAGTCCTCAATTTTCGTCCTTAGCCCTCTGACGTTTTGGTAATGCAATCGAAACCATCGACGTCACGTGCCAAGCGTCCCGACAAATTGCAAGGACGTGATGTACCCGATGACAAGCTGGGAACCAGAAGGTTTTCAGGAAGCGGATCGTCATTCAAAGCAAAATACTCGCCTGAGAAGGAAGTTGGGAAGACCCCATCACTAAGCTGGTCGCTGGCTGGTAGCACGACTGCGTCGGAGCGCTCGGGGGCTTCCGTAGTGCGGCATAACAGGCGTCCCGGTGATGGCAGCGCAGCGTGAATTTGTTTGTGCAGTCTTGGCGATGACGGCGAAATAATGCTTCGTTCAAATAACGGCAGATTGTTCTAACGAGTTGTACCAGAGGGCATGCTAGAAACCAGATGGTTTTCAGGAAGCGGATCGTCATTTAAAGCAAAATACTCGCCTGAGAAGGGAGTTGGGAAGACCCCCTTACGACCTCCGAACGCAGGGCCGGGAGGACTAAGCTGGTCGCTGGCTGGTAGCACGACTGCGTCGGAGCGCTCGTGGGCTTCCGTAACGCGGCATGACAGGCGTCCGGGTGATGGCAGTGCAGCGTGAATTCGTTTATGCAGTCTCGGCGATGACGGCGGAACAATGCTTCTGCGTAACGGTGGCAAGTTGTGCAGGAACGAAATTTGGAAGTCGGCGATGTAACATGTACTATTTCCCATCAGCTACTTAGTCACCAGTGCACTATCGTCCCAAAGCTGTATTTAGGAAGACAAAACTGCTTGCACCTAAACCGTTGGTTTTAGATATATAGTATCTTTGACAAACTTTCTTAGAACTTTCTTGCCGATTTTTTATATTAGTTGAATTAGGGTGGTCCTTGTGGTTAAGATATTCAAAGTATCAACTTCTTAGATATGTAAAATTCAGCTACATAATGTTCTACAAAGTTATAAATCAATCAAATTGAAGCAACTTTTCTGAAGAAACTATGGGATTATCTCTAATGGTTCATGAGCTATGATTTTTGCAATATTTAAGGTAGGGTGGCTCTTTAAAAATTGATTTTCTATTAATATCTTTTTATGTGTTGATTTCTCGCTAATACTTTGTTCTAGAGGTTTTTAGAACTTTTGTAAATACATATTTTGCCGAAGCAATGAAATTTCTATCTCTTTTGTTTGCATAGTTACAGGCGATTTTCAAAACAAAAATGTTTTTTTTCAAAGCGATATATGTTCCAACATTACAAATGGATTTTCAATCTTTTAATTTCATTTGAAAGATCGAAACTTTTGTAATTTTTGGTGAAAAAACTGCGGGAGCGTTATTTCTGTAAAATAAATAATTAATTTTTGAAAATGGTGTATTTTTCAACAAAAATCGTTCATAACTTTTCAAATAGACGAGATAATAACTTTGTTACTTCAGCAAAAATCTTCACCATGCAAAGTTATAAAAGTGCTGCAAACAAACCATTTACGATAAATCAATGTATGAAGTGACAAATGAGAAATAGTGATTTTAAGAGGTTACGTTTTCATCGCTCAATCTCTTATGGAAAAATCTACTTCAACTTCAACTTCATCTCTTATGGTAAAATCAACTTCGGCAAAAATATGTAAGTTCTAAAAACCTCTAAAACAAAGTATTAGCGAGAAATTAATACATAAAAAGATATTAATAGAAAACCAATTTTTAAAGAGCCACCCTACCTTAAATATTGCAAAAATCATAGCACATGAACCATTAGAGATAGCCACATAGTTTCTTCAGAAAAGTTGCTTCAATTTAATTGATTTATAGCTTTGTAGAACATTATGGAGCTAAATTTAACATATCTAAGAAGTTGATCCTTTGAGCACCCTAACCACAAGGACCACCCTAATTCAACTAATATAAAAAAAATCGGCAAGAAAGTTCTAAGAAAGTTTGCCGAAGATACTACATATCTAAAACCAACGGTTTAGGCGCAAACAGTTTTGTCTTCCTAAATACAGCTTTGGGACCATAGTGCATTGGGCTTTCCAAATTCTCAGTATGATTATATCCGCTTGGAGTCGGTTTAGTCCGGGTCCACGATTGGATTTTATTGACATGTCGATGAATTCTCGAAACAGCAGGCCCTCGAGCCAAGTAGACGGAGTAAGTGCTATCTGTTTCAGTACTGGATCAAGGCCAATCTTAAACGACACGAAGGACGAATTTGTCGTGTGTTTACCCTTTGGCACTAAACGCACGATATCAGTGGTACCTTCAACATTCAAACAACGAAGAAGGATTTTCTGGACGTCACTGTCGGTGATCATAGGGTGAAAACCAGACAGGTATAACCAGAACTTTGGCGGTGGTGCTTCAGGAGTAATAGACGTAACGGACAGGTCACTGAGGTCAACCACATTTGTTCCATGGTTAACCGTAGCACGTACAGGCTGGCCTTGATTTCCAAGGCGACGTTTCACTCCCAGTCTAGGCCAAACTGGCGTATCAGTTTGACCACTAGAGCGAATTGGTTCATCGTTCGATCGATCGGCATGATTTTGGCACACAGTGAAACGGTCGACTTTTTGGCTCAACGATTCAACAAATGAAGAAAATTGATGAATTTGAGATAATAGATTTTCAACATTCGGTGAGGCAATTCCAGGTTCGACTTTAGCCGCAATATAAGAGCGCACACTCCTTCCAGTGAGCTCTTCGCGACGTGTTTTTCTCAACACAGAACAGCGAATACACAGTTTAAAAAGTTATTTCGTCACTTCCCGATCAACAACACAAAGTTTGCGAAACGATTGTGACAACACAACAATTAAAACACACATAAAACGCGTCGAAAATTAAAAAATAGTCGGAGCGGTCAAAACAAAACTAATTTTCGGTTCGATCAAAACAACAACAAGTTAAAACTATTGCAAATAGATTTTGTAATGAGGAAACCGAAAAGATATTACCAGTTCACAAAAGTTTACGATTTTTTATACGGGCGGGTAGTAGGGGTTTAAGGTATTTTCGGTAAAAAAATCTTTTTGCAAGAAGCTTGGCGCTACAGATAGTTTTAGTCTATTCAGTCAATTTGCATACAATAATATAATTTTTCCAAATATTCATTGCAAAGCATTGAAGAAGTGACAGTCAATCTCCGGAAGCACCTCGCAAAAAATGCAGTCTGGATCATACCTCAAAATCTACTGGACCAATCGTTCTTAAATTTTGCCCAGTTCTTCTTATATTTCCCCTGGTAAATACGAGAGCTTTTTGAAAAATTATTATTGCGCACTTCCCACTAACCTGGACTCCATACTTTCAAAGAGCTAATGATTAAACTGCCTCTGAAAACTGCGAGCTGTCAAAATACATGAATTTCAAGTGATTGAGATGGTACTTTCAGACCAGTCGAACTAACCAGTCTATTAGAAGAATTTAATAGAAGAATAGTAAATGCGAAGGGGAGCGGGCCATTTGGCATAAGGTCATTTGGCATACTGGACATTTGGCATAATTTTGAGAATTGATCACACTGAAGGTCATTTGGCATAACGGTTGTTTGGCAAAATAGCTATTTGGTATAATTTTGAGAAATTATCACACTGAAGGTCATTTGGCATAACGGTCATTTGGCATAATTTTGAGAATTGATCACACTAAAGGTCATTTGGCATATTTTTTTATCTCCAGGATAACGGTCATTTGGAATAATTTCTAATTTTGCGTACAGTAAAAATCCTTTTGCATAACGGACATTTGGCATAATTTTGCTAAGTGATCTCACTTAAAATCATTTGGTATAACAGACGAATATGTAGTTCACCAGGACCCATAACGTTAAAACTGCACTAAGCAATAATAATAATGTGTTGTTATCCATTACCAGATATTGATTATATTTCGAGTGAATACATTTTACAATTGATTTTGCCTTCTTTTAAACATAAGAGCGAGGTGGCCGCCGAACCGCCGTCGGAAGCGGCTGCCCCTCGCAACCAAACCTGTGGTCCATTCGTTTGCCCGGATTACTCAAACATAGGGGCTATAAATTAGTTTAAGTTCAGCACGCGACTTGAAGCGTTTAAGGTTTAAGGACAGCACGCGACTTGAAGCGATGTGGTGTAGGAACATGAGTCGTAAATGTTTTTTTTATTAATTGATAAAGAAGAATAATCTAATTAATTTTGGTTCAAGTTTAGTACTATTGATAAATAAACTCATTTAAAGTCATTTAAATATTTAGGTAGTTGCCGTTATTAACAACATACAATCAAAATACATAAAACATATAAGGATATACTCAGAAACATCCTTGTAATTAATAACTTCATCACTACATATACCTATGTATGCCAAACGACCATTATGCTAAATTACTTTTTTTTAACATAAAAATATTTGCATGGAAAGATTTTCAGCAGTAGCACGGCACAAGATTATGCCGAATTACCTGACTTCTCTCACAGTCTTAAATTATGTGTTTCACTGTAGTTGAATGAAGAATGACAAATAACCTTCAATGTGATGACTTCTCAAAATTATGCCAAATGTCCGATATGCCAAATGTCCGTTATGCCATGTGACCTGCAGTGTGAACGATTCCCAAAATTATGCCAAATGACCATTATGCCACAAACCGTTATGCCAAATGACTTTATGCCAATTGACCCAGACCCAGTGCGCAGTGCGGTTAGAATCCAATGCCACAAGCAATATCATTATTATTTTTTCAATAACATGTTAGCCGATTTTTGCCTTTCTCATATAGAAAGGTTATTTTTTTATTCAAATCGTTTATTTGATAAGGCACGTTGCATTAGCTTAAAGGTGCCAATTTTGTTTTGTTTTACATTTTAAATTGCTTAAAGCTAGGGGATTACATATTGATTTTTTTTTAAATGAAACTAATGCGATTTTATAGCTATCTTATATATCTACACAAGGGGATAATATTATTTTCGTAAGATTAGGGGGGTCATTCAGTTTTTGTGGCAATATGCTTTGACATTTTTATCAGTGAGATTATTGGAGCAAATAATGTTTAACTAAGGGGGACAATCTTTTACGACTATCTTAAAAGTAGGAATAACTAGAGGACATGATTGAATTTTGTAAAGATTCGTAATTATAGTTATTTTTGTGGGTAGTAGAGTTGGGCAATTTCAACGAGATTATATAATATAATAGTTAAAACTAGAAGAGACAAGAAGAGCTAAATGCTTCGTGATGATATTGGGGGGGGGGGAGGGGGTAAGGGGTGTTACTTCTGGGTATAAGAGTCAGGGGAGGGAGGGTAGACAAAGATGGCAGGGAGAGAAAATTATTTCAGTTTCAGGCATCGTGAGATCAACGGATGGATTACAAACTCGGGTGGCCTTCATCAGGGGAATCATGTACTGGGACGCCGGGTGGTCCTCCTCAAGATGGCAGGGTTTTTCCAGACGATTTCGTAGTACGGCTCAGATGTGCATCGGCCACATTTCGAGTTAAACGTGTTTTGTACGTGCCGTAGGTCCCGTGTTTGTTGGCTCATTCGATACAGATAGTTTGATACAGGTGGAAGAGGGTTCTGAGAATGATAAGGAAAATAAGAAGGGGCAGTTAGACTTGTATATTGATAGTTTTCACAAAGGTGTATATAAGGGACATATAGAGGACATCGCGGCTTGCAAGCACATCTCGAACCGGGACGTTGGTTGGTCTTCCTCGGGCCCGCAGGATATCCATTAGCCGAGACCTGGCGGAACTGTACTCGGTGCACGCCCAGACAATGTTCTCGATGTCGTGATAGCCGTCGCCATAAGCGCAGATATCACTATCCACGAGCCCAATACGCCGGAGATGTGCATCCAGCGTGTAATGGTTTGCCATGAATCGGGACATCACACGAATGAAGTCACGACCCACATCCATCCCCTTGAACCAAGGTTTCGTCGATACCTTAGGGATTATCGAATGTAGCCACCTTCCTAGCTCCCCACTGCTCCACGAAGTTTGCCAACTTTCGAGGGTTCTCTGATGAGTAATACTGAAAAATTCGCTGAAGCAAATTGGTCTTTCGTAAACGTCTCCTTCTAAGGCACCCACCTTAGCTAAGGAGTCTGCCTTCTCATTGCCTGGAATGGAGCAATGAGAAGGGACCCATACCAAGGTAATCTGGAAAGAGTTGTCAGATAAAGCACTCAGTAGCTCCCGTATTTTCCCCAAGAAATATGAGGAGTGCTTTCCATGTTTCATCGAGCGAATAGCGTCAATGGAACTGAGGCTATCCGAAACGATGAAGTAATGGCCTGCGGGTAATGTTTCAATGACTCCAAGGGTATACTGAATGGCAGCTAGTTCTGCGGCGTAAACTGAAGCAGGGTCACTGAGTTTGTAGGAGGCGGTGAACTTTTGATTGAAAAAAACCGAAGCCAGTGGACCCTTCGAGGTTTGATCCGTCAGTATAAAACATCTTAGAACAGTCGACTTCTCGGAATTTATTATAAAAAATGTTTGGAGCCACTTGTGGGCGTATGTGGTCCGGAATTCCACTAATCTCGTCTTTCATGGATGTGTCAAAGAAAACAGTAGAATCAGAAGTATTTATAAAATGCACACGGTTGGGATTGTACGAAGAAGGGTTAATATTCTGCGCCATGTAGTCAAAGTACAGGGACATGAAACGGGTCTGAGAATTGAGCTCAACAAGCCTTTCGAATTTTTCAATCACGACCGGGTTCAGGATATCGCATCGAATGAGCAATCGATATGAGAGTTCCCAAAATCGATTTTTCAACGGGAGAACGCCCGACAGCACTTCGAGACTCATCGTATGGGTCGACTGCATGCACCCTAAGGCGATACGCAAGCAACGATACTGAATTCTTTCGAGTTTGATGAAATGTATGTTCGCGGCGGAGTGAAAGCAGAAGCATCCGTATTCCATTACTGACAGTATCGTTGTTTGATACAACCTAATTAGGTCTCCTGGGTAGGCACCCCACCATGTTCCGGTTATTGTACGAAGAAAGTTGATCCTTTGCTGGCATTTCTGTTTCAGATACCGAATATGGCATCCCCAAGTACCTTTCGAGTCGAACCAGACCCCTAGATATTTTACTGTGAAGACCTGAGCGATAGTTTGACCCATTAATAGAAACTGTAGTTGTGCTGGTTCACGCTTCTTTGAAAATACAACTAGCTCAGTTTTCTCCGTGGAGAATTCGATACCCAGCTTAATAGCCCAAGCAGACAAATTGTCCAAGGTATTCTGTAATGGTCCTTGTAGATCGGCAGCTTTGAGTCCCGTAACAGACACCACGCCATCGTCTGCAAGTTGCCTTAACGTGCAGGAATTGTCAAGACATTCATCAATGTCGTTGACGTAGAAATTGTAGAGCAGGGGGCTTAGACATGAGCCCTGGGGAAGGCCCATGTAGCTAAATCGTGATGTCGATAAGTCATCATGCGAAAAATGCATGTGCTTTTCCGACAACAAGTTTAGTAAAAAGTTGTTTAAAGTCGCTGAAAGACCATGCTGGTGCAACTTCTCTGAAAGAATGTTGATCGAAACTGAATCAAAAGCCCCCTTAATATCTACGAACACTGATGCCATCTGCTCTTTGCTAGCATAGGCCATTTGAATTTCAGTTGAGAGTAACGCAAGACAATCGTTCGTCCCTTTGCCTTTGCGGAAGCCAAATTGTGTATCTGACAGTAAGCCATTTGCTTCGACCCAATTGTCGAGGCGGCATAGGATCATTTTCTCGAACAACTTCCGGATACAGGATAGCATTGCGATCGGACGGTTCGAATTGTGGTCGGAGGCTGGTTTTCCTGGTTTTTGGATGGCGATGACCTTCACTTGTCTCCAATCGAGTGGGACAATGTTAACCTCGAGAATCTTATTAAATAAGTTCAACAAGCGTCTCTTGGCAGAGTCAGGCAAATTTTTCAACAAGTTGAATTTGATTCTGTCTGGCCCCGGAGCTTTATTGTTACACGACAAGAGAGCAAGTGAGAACTCCACCATCGAAAAAGGTGTTTCGTTCGCGCTATCGCGAGGAGACGCGGCGCGGTAAATCTTCTGTGCCGGGGCGAAATCCGGACAAACCTTCTTGGCGAAATCGAATATCCAACGGTTTGAATATTCTGCACTCTCGTTAGTACTGTTTCGGTTTCGCAAACGCCGGGCCGTGCCCCAAAGAGTGCTCATCGATGTTTCTCTCGTTAGTCCGTCAACGAACCGGCGCCAGTAACTACGTTTCTTGGCTTTCATCAAACTCTTCATTCGCGTTTCTAACGTCGCATATTGTCGATAGCTAGCGGGTAACCCGTCGTCCCGGAAGGTCTGAAACGCGACAGCCTTCTCCGCGTACACGTCTAAGCACTCTTTGTCCCACCACGGATTAGGAGAGCGTTTTTGTATGTTCGCGCCGGGTACTGGCTTAGTCTGAGCTTGATTCGCGCTGTCGAGAATCAAGCCAGACAAAAAGCTGTACTCTTCCTCCGGAGGAAGTTCTTGGGTAGATTCCATGTTGTCGGATATCGCGGCAGCATAGCTCTTCCAATCGATATTTCCTGTGAGGTCATACGAAATATTGATTGATTTCAATGGCCTTGAACCGTTTTTGATTGAGACTACAATCGGCAGATGGTCGCTGCCGTGGGGATCAGGAATTACCTTCCACGTGCAATTTAATCGCAGCGATGTTGAGCAAAGGGACAAGTCTAAGGCGCTCGGGCGCGCTGGAGGAGCAGGAAACCGTGTCATTTCACCCGTGTTTAAAATTGTCAAATTGAAGTTATCGCAAAGATCCTGAATTAAGGAAGACCGGTTATCATCATAGAGGCAACCCCATGCTGTACCGTGAGAGTTAAAGTCTCCTAAAACTAGTCGCGGATTCTAAGATGTCTTGTAGCCGTCGGTGCCCAACCGCGGTGTTGGGGGGAATATATATGGAAGCTATGCAAAGGCTTTTGCCTTTGGTTGTTACTTGACAAGCGACAACTTCAATACCTGTTATCGAGGGAAGGTTAATTCTGTAGAAGGAATAGCACTTTTTGATCCCCAAAAGCACTCCTCCATAGGGGGTGTCTCGATCCAGGCGAATAATATTAAAGTCGTGGAAGTTGAGATCTATGTCGGAAGTTAACCAAGTTTCGCATAATGCAAATGCATCGCAACTCAAATTATTTATTAAAATTTTGAAGGAATCGATTTTTGGGATGATACTTCTGCAATTCCACTGTAGAACAGTGATCAAATCCGTGACCTCGTTCGATGAGTTAGCCATCGAAGGATACAATCGCTGAAAGGAGGGGCCATTTAGCAGCCAACTGCTTCAAAAATGTTCTCACTGTAGGGAGAAAAGCTAACATAAGACTTTTAATAGGATCAGTAATATTGAAAGTCGTCAGGAGACAAGTGAGTATAGATGTTTGCTGAGGATGGTGGCGTTGCATTCTTTAACATTTCTGCGAAAGAATGTTTGGATTGTCCCGCAAGGGAACGTTTCAGTTTATCCCCGCGTAGTTTGTACGCGGGACATGCCGAGATATCATGCTGACTCTCCACACAGTAAGGACACTTTTCGGCTTGCTTACTGCACGAATCATCTAGATGATTCTCCCCACATTTTCCACAGCGGGCCTTATTGCTACAATGGGTGGCTGTGTGACCCAGTTGTTTACACTTTGTGCAATTCATGACCCGCGGCACAAACAGACGCACAGGCAGACGAACCTTGTGCAAGAGGAAGAAATTTGGCAAAGCGGTACCAGCGAAGGTCACCCGATAAGAGTTTGATTGGGGGTACGTTTTTGAACCATCCCCCGTAACTACTACTGAGTGCAAACGTTTGCACTCAAGTATTTTCACTGGCTGAAGTAAGCGGTCTCTGAAACGGCCAACCCCGTACTTTAGCAGATCCTCGCACGTCAAACTCTCATCGGTTACGACGCCTTCGGATTGTACTTTTACAGCTGGAATATACACGTTATAATCCCGCGTAAAGTGCTCACAGCAAGCAATATCGTTTGCCTGCTTTGAGTTGGCTAGCAATACCCCTATCTTGTCCGAGCGGACCTTTGAAATTTCGGTCACAGCCGAGAACCGTTCCGTCAGGTCTCTAGAAATCTGAAAAAGATTCAGTGATTTAGTCTTGGGCCGAAAGAAGACCCCAAATGGACCAGTTGAGAGTTCTGGATAGCATTTGAACCGGGGGGAGCCTTAGAAATTGAACCCGATTCAACTTCCATTTGACCATCCGGAGAGGGAACCATAGAAAACGTCAACGCACGGGGTCAACGCCCGCGCAGACGGAAGAAAGTAATAAATGTGTTACAAAAGACAAAAACCACTTAGCTTTAAACTGGTGTCCAACGACGAACCGGTCCAGCTTATACAGCTGGCTATTGTTTAATCCTCACACGCGAACAAAAGACTGAGGACCAGGCTTACCAATATGACTGCCTTTTTCCTACTGTCGCTTTGCAACGCAATTGGATGTCTCTATGTGTGCTCAACGCTCTCTTGCTACAGTACGTTCACTCGTCAAGCCGAACTGTAATGGCAACAGCGCAATGTTGTGAGAATAATACTGCTTCGCTACTGTCTGTCTCGCGCTCGTTTTGTTGAAAGTATTCTGCGCTGAGCGTAGTGAGCCGAATGGGCTGTTAGTTTACCATTTCTTTATGTCTGCTGTTTCGCATAAACTGTCGCGGCGACAGCCTCCACAAAGTGGTAACATTCTTCAACCAAACTAGTTGAACTGTCTTCTAGGGCTGTCGTATGAAGAATGTCATCACTGAGCAATTGCATAGCGTTGAATCAGCGCGGCGGCAACAGTAATTGTTTACGCTTAAATCGATGCATGAATAAGTGAATGCAAGTGAACAGTGTATTTTTTAGCACAACAGTTATTTTGGTAATTGTCCCGAATCGCGGCTTTCTCGAAAAAAAAGGGTTAATTTTTTGTGGAAATGATTATAAATTGCCTATTCTACAACAAGCAATGAAAAAACATCGGGGGAAAGGCTTTAAAGTAGCTTAAACTGAAAAAATAAGCTGTTCCAACTTACCTTACTCATAGTGGCATTGCGTATGAGAAAGTGACGTTAAGGGTGGAGGTAGGTAGGCTTG
This sequence comes from Topomyia yanbarensis, assembly GCF_030247195.1. Lineage (NCBI taxonomy): Eukaryota > Metazoa > Arthropoda > Insecta > Diptera > Culicidae > Topomyia > Topomyia yanbarensis. The sequence continues at coordinate 235,334,288 of NC_080671.1, forward strand.
GCCGCATAGTAGTGTCCAAGGACTGGAAGCGGCGCAAAGCCACTGCGAATCCGCTGGACGAGGTGTTTTAGATGTTGCTATCGAATGGTGAAAACAAACCTGTAATCCACTCGTTTGCTCGGTATACTCAAACATAGTGGCTATCCCTAGTTTAAGCCCGATTGAGCGGCAGCGAAGTCGGACAGCACCAAAAGAAGCGATGTGGCGTAGCCATATTAGGCAATAACAATGTTTTATTTAGTAACAATAAGATACTATTTATTAACAAAAATAAAATATTGTCACTGCCGAATGTGGCTACGCCTCATCGACTCTTTCGAGTGCTGTCCGACTTCAATGCCGCTCAGTCGGACTTAAACTAGGGATAGCCTCTATGTTTGAGTATACCGAGCAAACGAGTGGATTACAGGTTTGTTTGCACCCTTCGATAGCAAGATCTAAACCACCAGTAGATTACTGGTTTGTTTGTCCGGCGGACTTCCTTCGCCCTAAATATGGCTTTCTCATGCGCAATACTACCATTGGTAAGGTTAGTAAGAACAACTTTTTTTTAGATTAAACTACTTTAAAGCTTTCCCCCCGATTTTTTCATTGATTGTTCTTAAATAGAGCATTTAAAACCATTCCCAAAAAATTACGCATTTTTCCAAAAATGCGCCATTAGGAACATTTACCGAAGAAAGTTTAGAAAAGCATGAAATAGGGTCATATGAGCAAGCTTAGAATTTCCCGGCGAAAAAAAAAAAAATTAAAAAATTTAAAATTTCAAAAATTTAAAAATTTAAAGATTTAATAATTTAAAAATTTAAAGAATTAAAAATTTAAAAAGTTACAAATTTAAAAATTTTGAAACTTAAAAATTCAAAAATTTAAAAATTGAATTTAAAAACTTAAAAAGCTTTGATTAAGTCGTTCCTAGGTTGCTGCTTAACGTGCATCATACAGCGCAACCAATGAATATAGAAATCTCCTAAAGATACATGTTGGCCTTGCATCTCCAATTCTCCAACAAATCTTGTTTAATATAATATGTTTAATAATATTATTAAATAAAAAAATTGGCTTTGTTCATGATCTTAAGGTTGAAAAAACTTTCGGTGAGCGTTTGATATTATGTGTTGGAAAAAGTGCGTTCGACTTTGTCACCGGTTTATCCTTATAAAGCATTTATTAAACTATAAAAGAAGAAAATCAGTCGATTTATTAGATTATCAGGATTCAAATCATGCAAAATAGTTGGTGGAAAAACAATTGACCGGGTGGAATGGTGTTGATAATCTAATAAAACGACTGATTTTGTTCTTTTAGAGTTTAATGAAGGCTTTATACGATAAATCGGCGGCAAAGCTGTACACAATTTTTCCTACGCATACTACCAAGCGTTCAATTCTAACACATACTCAAAGAAAGTAACTTGAGCCTTAACATTTAACTAACATAGTTCCTTGAACTGTTTTCCTAAATCTCTGTAAAAAGCTTCGTGATCATAAAAGTTGGAAATCATCTCAAATATACCTCCCCATCTTGTTCTTGAGTACAACGGCGGGAGCGGTATATTTTTCAAATCGAATGATGGTTTGTATAACATTTTTCGGCAGTTCTTTGCAACATTGGTTAGGCTGCGGATTCTGTTGTCGACAGCTTTTAAGGGACCGTTCATAAACAACGTGGACCGAAATTTGGGAATTTTTAACCCCCCCTCCCCCCTAATAGACCTTAGTAGACTTTTACCACCCCCACGCCAAAAGTTTACGTAGACTTTTATTTTTTTTTCATTTGCGGGAAATGTGAAATTAACAAGAAGCACCTTATAATGTTCAATTAAAAATAAGCGTTCAGATTTATTTCAAGCTTTTTAATTAAAGAAAGGTTTTTCACATTGGTTTTTTGTCTATGATTGATCAAATCAATCAATACCGATTCAATGTGCTTTCCAACGTTTGTGTAGCGGAATGCTTTTTTTCAAGGTTAGTAACACAAATATATGTAAAAAGATATATTGCTATAACTAGCTTAAATTTTAGCCGAAATGCGACCTACGCCAACCATGTAGAATTGCTAAACACTTCTTGAGTCTTACTGGTGCATTCAAAATTGTTGAATTATAAGAAACAATTACAAAATAATACTATCGATGTGTACTATCATTTAGACTAAAATAATAAACCAAACATGCACACAAATTTCACTTTTCGTGAACAATTTTCAATATTTTTAAGATAATAGGATAATCTAAATTGCCTTATTTGATGAAGGGATCGAAGCTATTTAAATCTTCCCAAAAATATTTATTTTTCTTATGTAATAAATAGCCGTATCACCTAAGAGTATTATCGAAAAGTGTCAAAGTTTAACTCCGAATATTTTCGAAGATAAATATAGTAGAACCGATTCGCACGGAGTTGCGTAGGGTCAAGATGTAAAATTTAACGGATGTTTTAAGATTTTGAAATCAGTGTAAATGATTGCAAGAGAAACTGATTAACTCGAGTAAACACTTTGTTGTAGAAGTTTAAAACTACACTACTGCTTTAACCACCGAAATTAATAAATAAAAAATTAAAAAATTGATCTACTTATTGTTAAAAATCGGGTGTTTTGTTGTTACAATGCTTAACTTTGACCATTTTTGCCTTTCTCATATAGAAAGGTTATGCAATCACTCTGAAGAACGTCAACCTAATCCCGGCCCGGAGGGCCGAGTGTCATATCCCATTCGACTCAGTTCGTCGAGATCGGAAAAAGTCTGTATGTGTGTGTATGTGTGTGTATGTGTGTATGTGGGTATGTGTGTATGTGTGTGTATGTGTGTGTATGTATGTGCGTATGTGTCAAATAATGTCACTCATTTTCCTCAGAGATGGCTGGACCGATTTGCCCAAACTTAGTCTCAAATGAAAGGTGCAACCTTCCCATCGGCTGCTATTGAATTTTGGATCGATCGGAATTCTGGTTCCGGAATTACGGGTTTTAGAGTGCGGCCACACAGAAATTTCTCATATAAACTAAAGGAAAAATTAATAATAAATTTTTTATTTTTGATGCTAAATGTCTTCAAGGTGCATGAAACGTCGAGCTTTGATGCAAACTCGAAAAAAAATTTGACGACGATTTACTTTTTTGGATTTTGGCACATTTTTGCCTTTCTCATATAGAAAGGTTATGCAATCACTCTGAAAAACGTCAACCTAATCACGGCCAAATTTTTTTTGACTCGCATAGGGTTTCTGGATTTTAACAGGGGCGTAGTTGATGGTTCAAGGAGAGGGGTTACACCCCCCCCCCCTCTACCGTTCACTCCACTCTCTTAAAAATCTCCTTAAATCACCCCTCAGCCCTCATACCCCTCCCCTTCAACCCCATCATCTTTAAACCATCACTATGTCACAAAGCAAACCAATTTAAGCTGGGGAGTCGTTCGTTCATGGAACTCTCGCCCACCTCACATACCCACCCCCGCATGACAAAATGAGTTAGCAAGCAGATAACATTGATCTAATACTGATTAGGCTAATGAAGTACGATATTTTTTTGTTTCAAGTGTTTCACCGTCGACACGTAGCTCATCAAGTTCGTGGCTGGCAAGCTATTGTGTATAAATGCAAAGTGTACTAAGAATGTAATGGACATTTCCACAACTATGTTGAACATAAAAAGCCTCCGTGCTATAGTTTAGAGAAATGAGAAAGGCACAATTGCACCGCTAAGTGGATTAAAATAGGTTTTTAACTTTCTATGGTTCATGTATTTAATGGTCCATGCATGTCTGCTAACTAGTGGTTCCTCAGATAATTTCACAGTCCAAATCTTCCGTCGAGAGGACTTTTGGGCGATCGTCTTTGGAACTGTCATTTTGTATTATTCCTAGATCAAAACTATATCAAAATATACGCAAGAAACAATAACGTGTGAGGTTGTCCAAAAAATCGTGGGTTCTGGGTTGAGTGGTCACTTAACGAGTAGTTACCTGAATAGTGTACTAGCTTTGAAGTGTCATAAATACTGAATAAACCGATATTTTGAATACAACTCTCTTTAAATTCCATTTATAATTAGTGATACGAGAATAACAAAAAATAAAAGTCTCTGTAGACTTTTTCAAAGACCCCCCCTCCCCCCTCGTAGACAAACGTAGACTTTTGCCAGACCCCCCCCCCCCGTCTCCCCTATGAGTCTACGTGGTTTATGATCGGCCCCTAACGTGACCAACATCAGCTTCATCCCACAAATCGAACATATCAATATAAATTCTTCAAAAAGGCTAATGAGATTTTTATAAAAAAACTTATTTTGCTCATTACTCGAATTTCATGAAAGATACACATGAATCAACATCTTTACCCTTGGTAGAATCAATTTTAAATGTCTTCTGGGATGAAAATATAACAAATTAAGAGAAATCAGCAAAACAAAAGTTTGTTTACAAATCTTTTTAGCCCTATTCTAATGTTGATATGGATATCGTCTCTAACGCGTTCATTTAATTTTTCCATTTCGGAGGATGTTAAAAACTCGCAAAAGTGGCAAATACGCAAAATAAAATTAAGCTTCTGCTGCTGACCAAGTCTAAACTGCGAATGAATAGAAAGATAACCCTGCATGCAGCAATAATTTCAAATCGTTCCATTCGTTTTTGACTGTACTAGCTGAACGAAGACGCACGACATTCATAAGAACGAAATATTTTTCCGACCACACCAACGTGTCGGTTCTCCCACGAAGAATGTTAGGAATAGCACGCGCAATAATAACCGAGACTGTCATGGCAAATTACCTGCAGCTGTGTGTGTTGAGCAAACTGTCGAGTGCGGTACAAGACGGCAACGTAGCAAGTCGCATAACAGTTTCACTGCCGGCTGTCATGAACGTTTCAATTCTTAACCTGTCGCAGCAAAGAGAAGACGACAGCCTCTGGAATACTGTCATAGGGCAGTACTGTTGGAACCCCTGCTGAGGACCGATCCGAACTGGCAAAATAACCTTGAATGCGGATTAACACTATTCTTTATCGCCACACACAGCACTACGGACTAGAAAAAACAACCTCTGTCTCGATGGAGAGCTCGAAAACGAATGATAGAAAGGTTCTGTAATCACTCTGAAAATCGTCAACCTAATACCGGCCCGGAGGACCGAGTGTCATATCCCATTCCACTCAGTTCGTCGAGATCGGAAAAGTCTGTCGGCCCTTTTCTGCGCGGCGCGTGACGCAAAACGACTAAACTCACCTCACTTTACGTGACTTTTCTCACCCGATTCTAAGAGTCGACTCGGGTGAGGTGAGATTCCCCATTGCGATTAAATGGGCGTCTCACGTCACCTGAAGTGACTCTTCAGAATTTGGTGAGAAAAGTCAAGTAAAGTGAGATGAGATTGGTCCGGCCTTATTCTGCGCGGCATGTGACGTGAGACGACTAATCTCACCTCACTGTACGTGAATTTTCTCACCCAGTTCTGAAGAGTCACTTCGGGTGACGTGAGACGCCCATTTAACCGCAATGGGGAATCTCACCTCACCCGAGTCGACTCTCAGAATCGGATGAAAAAAATCACGTGAAGTGAGGTGAGAGTCGTCTCACGTCACAGGCCGCGCAGAATATGGCCGGTTGTCTCACGTCACTCGCCGCGCAGAATAGGGCCGTGTACGTGTGTATGTGTCAGAAATGTCATTCATTTTTCTCTGAGATGTCTGGACCATTGGCTGCTATTGAATTTTGTGTTGATCTAATCGGCCCTATTCTGCGCGGCGTGTGACGTGAGACGACTAATCTCACCTCACTCTACGTGACTTTTCTCACCCAATTCTGAAGAGTCACTTCGGGTGACGTGAGACGCCCATTTAACCGCAATGGAGAATCTCACCTCACCCGAGTCGACTCTCAGAATAGGGTGAGAAAAGTCACGTAAAGTGAGGTGAGATTAGTCGTCTCACGTCACACGCCGCGCAGAATAGGGCCGAATATTTAATTTTGAGTGTAAGTTTTTGGATGCTCAAAAATCGGCCTTATTCTGCGCGGCGTGTGACGTGAGGTGACTAAACTCACCTCACATTACGTGACTTTTTTCACCCGATTCTGAGAGTCGACTCGAGTGAAGTGAGATTCCCCATTGTGGTTAAATGGGCGTCTCACGTCACCCGAAGTGACTCTTCAGAATTGGGTGAGAAAAGTCACGTAAAGTGAGGTGAGTTTAGTCACTTCACATCACACGCAGCGCAGAATAGGGCCGAATGTGAGCGCACAAATATGTTAACATGCAAACGCTTGAGCTTTTCGCGAGATTATATACGTCGTCAAAAACGCGCATGTTCGCATCACAGTTCTTCCACGCACACCTACTCCCGCGATGTTGCAATCATAAAGACGTCCCGGTGTCCCAAATGTCCTTTCCCACGTGAGCATGAATCCTTCACGCTGCTGAAGCCTCTATCTTCGGGCCTAGCATCCTAGCTCCATGCATTCAGTTTGATCATTCTCAATAAAAAAACTCAAGTACTAGATAACAAATTTCAGGGCGACATAGCCGAAGACGCTATTAAAAAAGGGGCAAGCATGGGAAAAATCGCATCACTGATTATTCGTTCAATTCACAAGCAAGCATATTTCATTTGTGAAGCGCGCAGCTTGCATAGAAATCGAAGCGTAGCAACCTGCTGTTGCGAACGTATGCATGGTAAAGCTGAAGTAGTGTTTGCACAAGCAAACGGTTGCTATTTGATCTGTGCATTCCATAGTTTTGTTTATGATTACTAGTGAGCATTAAACACCGTCGCGTGAGTGAATGATTTTTGCCATGCTTGAAAAAGGGTAACTCACACTCATCTAGTATTCTAAACGTACCCTCAAAGTTGAACATCATAATCACGGTCTGCACAACGAATTCATGCACGCGAAATTACGAACACGCTAGCATACGCGATCAAATATGTTAACATAAAAAGGTTCGAACACTGCGCAGTATCACGAAATCGGTGAACATGTATCCGCGATCATTCACGCATACCTACGCCCGCGATATCGCAAATATAAAATGCCGCGTTGATTAGCTCAACGAACTTACAAACGCGCTCTCAACCGCGAACATACAATCGCTCGTTTCCACGCGATTATGAAGTGTCTGCGCCGGAAGCCCCCACTTTCGGTCCTAGCAGCTTAGCTCCACGCCTTTGCGCAACGAATTCACACACGTGACACACAAACGGCTGAATACAAACGCGAATATACAATTGCGATCACCCATGCGCAAGCATACCCGAATAGAAATGTACAGCAGCAAAACCATGATATTCACTGTGACAGTGCAGTAGTTTTACAATAATTTACAGTAAATTCTAGTGTTATGCTACAATACAAAAACAATAAATTTTATCGTTTTTACAGCTAATTTCAATGTTAAATGGACTATTACAGTAAAAAAGGGGGTGGTTATGTATCTTAACATTTAAAAAAATCGATTTTTTCCTTAATTTTTTTCTCTAAATCAGTAAAATTTAATGTAAATCTACTGTATCAGGTTTTTGCTAAACAGTAACATTGACTGTTACATAAAATTTCATTGTAAATATACTGCGAGTACTCTGCGTACAACAATATTGAAACAGTAATAACTATAATATTTATTGTTTTTTGATTGTTTGTAGGGTAAATGGTATTGTTAAATTCTATTCGGGTAACCTTCACGAACCCGATCACACATGCGAACATGCAACCGCGATCAATCACGCATACCTTTGCCCGCAATATTGCGAACATAAAAATGCCGCAACAATTTGAGCTGTACGCACACGAGGCAACAGCACACGCGCCACAAAAAATATTCACGCTGCAAACAGCAACAGCGTGGGAATAGGTAGAACAAAATCCACAGTGAATATTTTTTGGGGCGTGTGTCCTGTCGTCTCGTGTGCGAACAACTTAACTCAACGAGTTAGCACTTATGAACTTATAGAAGCGATCTCAAGAGCGAACATACAAACGCCAATCATGAAGCGTTAACGCCCCCATATACATTCAATATCACACGGGATCATGGCCTGCTGCAATTGGGCTAAAGCTGTGTTTAAGTGGGTGGCATTTCCTGTGTCATCTGCAATAGGGATCTTTAATTATGGAAAAATCCCAGTTTTTCATATGCATTGATAGCGGATGTCCTTGCGAGTACAGTCATATTCATTTTAAACCTCAATTATTCGTTTCTGATTTTTAAATTAAAACAAACCAAATTAAATTAAGCTAACAAACTGAAGGTTGTTCTACTAAATGACGTATCCAGAGCTGTATAATATCAGTTCAGTTGTATCAGAACACGTGAAATTGATATGCGAACAAATTGAACCATCACTCATTTTACTGAATTTTCAGTTGAATGCATCAGTCACTGACATTGACCGCCAGCGAAGTGATATTTTAAACAACATACCGTTCGACGTTGATCCTATGTTTGCCTGACAATGATGCGATGTTGGTCCGACATAAGTTCAATATTGGTCGGATATCGGTCTGACATTGGTCCGATGCAAGCCCAATATTAGCCCGACGTTGATCTGACATCGGTCCGATGTCGGTCCAACACTGCCCGATATTGGTCCGACGTTGGTCCAACCTTGGTTTAACATTCCATCTTATATCCACCATCATAGTTTTCCAATTTTCTTGCTTGCTCGCTATCATTCAGTAAGTGAAATGATATTTACTTGTGAATATTTTAGGGATCTCCCGCGAGCGTAGATGATCCGGAATTCCACGAATCTCTGCTTGCATGGACGTGTCGAAGAATAAAGTGGATTCAGGAATATCTAGTATATTGACGTATGTGGGAACATACCTAGCAGGCGTTATTTCTTGTGACATGTGATTGAAATACACTGTCATGAATCTGGTTTGGGGTTGAAGCTCGACAAGTCTTTCAAAATTTTCAATTACCAGTGGGTTCATAACCTCACATCGAATAAGTAAACGAGAAGAAAGATCCCAGAATCGGTCTTTTAAAGGAAGAACTCCCGCTAGTACTTCAAGACTCATCGTATGGGTCGACTGCATGCAACCTAAGGCAATTCGTAAACAGCGATACTGTATCCGTTCCAGTTTAATAATGTGAGTGTTCGCAGCTGAACGGAAACAGATGCACCCATATTCCATTACTGAAAGTATTGTTGTTTGATACAATCTTATCATGTCACTTGGATGAGAACCCCACCATGATCCAGTTATTGTTCGCAGAAAATTTATCCTTTGTTGGCATTTCGTTATTAGATACCTAATGTGGCCTCCCCATGTGCCTTTAGAATCGAACCAAATTCCAAGGTATTTAAAAGTCAGGACTTGGGCTATCGTTCTACCAACCAACTGAAGCTGAAGCTGAGCTGGATCACGCTTCCTTGAAAAAACAACCAACTCTGTTTTCTCCGTAGAGAAATCGATGCCTAACTTCAAAGCCCAACTTGATAAATTATCCAAACTATCTTGCAGTGGTTGTTGTAAATTTAAGGCTTTTGGTCCTGTAACAGAAACCACGCCATCATCTGCAAGTTGTCTTAGAGTGCATGGGCTGACAATACAATTATCAATATCATTCACGTAAAAATTGTAGAGAAGGGGGCTTAAACAAGAACCTTGTGGGAGGCCCATGTAACTTATTCTGAATGTTGCCAAATCGCCATATGAAAAATGCATGTGCTTTTCTGACAATAAGTTGTATAAATAATTATTTAATATTGGTGAAAGACCACATTGATGTAGTTTCTCTGAGAGAACATCAATGGAAACAGAGTCGAATGCTCCTTTTATGTCTAAGAACACAGACGCCATTTGTTCTTTTTTTGCATAAGCTAGTTGGATTTCTGACGAAAGTAGCGCCAGACAATCATTCGTTCCCTTTCCCCTCCGAAAACCAAACTGGGTATCTGATAGCAAGCCGTTCGCCTCAACCCAATTGTCGAGACGTCGTAAGATAATTTTTTCCAACAATTTCCTGATGCAGGATAACATTGCAATCGGTCGATACGAGTTATGATCGGAGGCTGGTTTTCCCGGTTTTGGAATAGCGATAACTCTCACTTGTCTCCAGTCGTGCGGGACAATGTTCTGCTCAAGAAGCTTATTGAATAAATTCAACAAGCGTCTTTTTGCTAGGTCAGGCAGATTCTTCACCAAGTTGAATTTAATTCTGTCTAGTCCCGGAGCATTATTGTTGCATGAGAGGAGTGCAATTGAGAATTCCATCATTGTCAAAGGCGAATCTATGAAATCGTTACTTGTGGGAGCATCGCGAGTGATTTTCTGCGCAGGAGCAGAATCGGGACAAATTTTCTTGGCAAAATTAAATATCCAACGATTCGAAAAATCTTCGCTTTCATTAGTCACGTTTCGATTCCTCATTCTTCTGGCTGTGTTCCAAAGAGTACTCATTGATGTTTCTCTTGACAAGCCATTAACGAAGTGTCTCCAATAACTAGATTTTTTGGCACGACGTATACTGTCAAATTTGTTTTGCAAAATGAAATAATTTTCAAAGTTCTCACGTATACCCCCTTTCTGTTTCATAATTTCTTTGTAGGCAACTTGTTTAGCTTCATATGCATCAGAGCACTCTTTGTCCCACCAAGGATTAGGGGGCCGTCTATTTATTGTCATTCCAGGATTGCATTTCGTTTGGGCTTGTTCTGCTGCTTTAATAATTAAACCCGATAGGAATTCATATTCTTCGGTAGGGGGTAGCTCTTCTGTCGAAGCAAGAGAAGTGGAAATTAATGTTTCGTATGTTTTCCAATCAATATTTCGTGTTAAGTCATAAGGAACATTGATTGAATTCGTAAGGCCTAATTCACTGTTAATTGAAACAATGATTGGCAAATGATCGCTACCGTGAGGATCAGGTACAACCTTCCACGTGCAGTCTAACCGAAGTGATGTCGAGCACAGAGATAGATCTAATGCACTTGGACGTGCAGGAGGTCTGGGGATGCGTGTTGTTTCGCCAGTATTTAAAACTGTCATATTAAATTCGTCACAAACATTGTAAATCAAAGAGGATCGATTATCATTGTAGAGGGAACCCCACAATACTCCGTGCGAGTTGAAGTCTCCCAGTATCAGACGCGGAGCAGCCATGGATTCCACTACCTCAAAAATTTGACGTTGTCCAATTTGAACTTTGGGTGGTATATATATAGAAGCGATAGACATGTCTTTGCCTTTAATGTTCGTTTGGACAGCTACAGCCTCAATGCCCGCAAACAAGGGGATGTTAATTCTATAGAAAGAATAGCACTTTTTAATTCCTAGAAGCACTCCTCCATACGGGGTGTCTCGGTCTAGGCGAATAATGTTGAAATCATTTAAGTTGAAATTAATGTTTGAGGTAAGCCATGTTTCACATAGAGCAAAAGCATCGCATTTTAAATTATGCAGTAAAATTTTTAAGGAATCAATTTTAGGTATGATACTTCTGCAATTCCACTGTAAAACAGTGATGGAATCTTTCATTGGAGGAGGTGAATTACCCATTGAAAGATACAATCGCTGCAAGGATGGGCCATTGAGCAATCAGATGCTCTAAAAATGTTCTAATTGTTGGGAGGAAAGCTGAAAGTATACTCTTTAGTGGTTCAGAAATATTGAATGCTTTAAAAATCCAATCAACAATTTCAGAAAATTTCAATAATCCTACCCCCGGCTGAGGCTCAGAGGAAGTCGAAATTTTATTATTTCCAGTAATGGTGTTCTGTTTGGATTGTACGTTCCCAAAACCGGGCGGAATTGATTTCGGTTTTGAATCGGAATTTTTCGGTTTTGGGCGCAGTTTATCTATTGGTGGAGAAATTTTAAGGCCCTTGCTTGGCAGCTTGGGAAAAGAAGACTGTTTTCTTTTTCTGGAATTTCCGGGTAAAACAAATGATGTACCTTCGCACGCTCCGTCAGAGTCAGACTGTTCCGAAAATAGAGATGTGTAAGTGTTTTCTAAGAAGATGGGTTTAGGGGTAGCATTTTTCAACATTTCTGCATAGGAGCGCTTAGACCTCTCCTTCAAGGATCGTTTAATTTTATCCTCACGCAATTTATAAATGGGGCATGCAGGGACCTCATGTGAGTTTTCTCCGCACATTAAACATTTTTCTGAATTTTCATTACATGTATCCTCTTGATGAGAACCCCCACATTTGCCACACCGTGCCTTATTGGAACAGTAAGTGGCTGTGTGGCCAAGCTGTTTGCAATTAAGGCAATTCATTACACGAGGGATAAAAAGGCGAACAGGGAGACGAATCTTATCGATAATGACATAGTTGGGCAGCGCAGACCCAGCGAAAGTCACTCGAAATGAGTCAGACAGTCGATAAACTTTTTTATCTCCTTCGTGTGATACTGAATGCAATTGCTTGCATTCAAGTATTTTTACGTCTTTAAGTATGGTGTCTTTGAAACGACCAACCCCATGCTTAACTAAGTCATCAACAGTCAAACTCGATTCTGTGATGACCCCATCAATTTCAATTTCCTTTGAAGGAATATACGCTCTATACTCACGCGTAAAAAGCTCGCAAGAAGCAATTGCATTGGCTTGTTTGAAACTACCAACGACAATGCGTATTTTATCTTTATTGACTTTGACGATCTCTTTTACATCCGAGAATCGCGAAGTCAAATCTTTAGAAATTTGAATAATATTTAGCGCCTTTACTTTACGCCTAATAAATACAATCCATGGTCCCGTTGACGACTCTGGGTAAATTTTAATTCTAGTCGGATTTACATTTTCAGCATAAGGCTTAGGGGGAGGGTCTGTTACTCGTTCTCCCATCTCTTCATCCATTTTACCTAGCAAGAAAAACTATCACAAAAAGGAATGAAAAATATACCTGTTATACCTGTAGAACACACCTCATGTGTTACGTTGTAAACTCGGTGCCCGTTGTTTGACAATGTGACACCTGCTGTTCTTCTTCTTCGCGTTGCTTCTTCAGTAGAGAAATAGTCCTACCTGCAACACTTCAAAACTCTCTCCGATTAAGCTGCTCGTCGGTATCACCACCACAAGCGCGCTCTCTCCGTTTCCACCACCTCGGTAGACAAATGTGGCTACCTGTGGCTTGCTGCGAAAATCCCACTGTCGATGCGGCACTTTTCAGTGCCACTTGTTTTCCTTATTCGTCGTACCACTTCTGCGGTAGACAAATAGAGCAAATGGGTCTACCTGTGACGCTTCCCTCTCGTCGATTAGAATTGCCCGACGACACCAATACACTATATTTTTTTCTGTGTGTACAGGCACGATCACTGTCGATCTCTGCCACCGCGGTAGGCAAATTCGTCTACCCGCGGTTTGCTGTCAAAACACCACTTGTCGAGGATGCCGTTGACCACGCCTCCGACGTATCAACTGTCGACTCACACTTAACAAACTGGTCTCTCTCTCTCCCACAATAACGCATACAGCGTCTCGCACTCCGTCACTCTCTCGAGAACAAATCCTTCCACCTGGAGGCACAACCGTCTCGGTCGGTTGCAAAAACTGTTATGAAGTGAAATGATATTAGTGTTGAATTGATATTCGTCCGAAAAGGTGATAGCTCAAAGCGGAAGGATATCAGCTATCAACTGATTTCACTGAAATTGTTCAGCTCTGGACGTATCTGCGACATGTTCGTTCGCCTTATTGTTAACCGGGACAGTACCCCACAGCATGATCTAGTACTTTTGCAATCCGCTAGCAGCTTGCAATCCCAAGGTTCAATTGCAAACCATAGTCACAGAGAACAGACATATAAGCTAGAACAAACTCTTCCAATAAACATGTGTATACATTCAAATGAATGTATACACATGTTGAAAATCACCATCGCATACAAGTTCGCATGCGTGAGTCACCATTATATCCAAGGTTGCAAGCAATTGCCGAACAAAACCGATGCAATCATCAGTTGCAACGATTAGCTCTCTTTATAGTTTTTAAGTCAGGTTTTCAGATTAGTTTAGGTATTTGCTTCAATAGACCTTTCTCGTCCGACCTAACCCCCTTTTTTCTTATTTTTATTCAAAAGACTACACATTTTTAAGAATATTGCCGTTAAAATGAGACTATTTGGAGCTATCGTGATTTTTTAATGATTTTTTTAAATTTGAAAAATGCAAGAATGTTGAGTATTTTTTTCACCTTTGCAAGAATGGTGGGACTCAAAATGTGTGTTTAGGCAACACTGTTTTGTATATTTTTGCTTGAGTTCCTGGCAACGCGGCAAATGAAGTGGTGAGTCGCGGTACAAAGTTCATTGGTTATGTAAACAAACTAAAGTGAACCTCTCGGTGGAGAATATTGCATGATAATGTTTAACCTCACTTTTTTGACAGTTCAGAGAGATTGTTTACATGGTCTTGGAATTTTTGTTGATTCGATCATAGTATGAAAAACTTGGTTTGGTTCGCTGCCAAATGTTAACACTTTCCAAACAAGGTCGCTCAGCTGTAATTTTTTATTTGATGTCGGCATCATACATTGTTCCGTTAAATTTAACATTTTTACTTTTCATGTACATGACTCATTGTAGAAGTAAGGAATTTCTAGCCAAACATTTGAAAAAGGCTCACTGCCAAATGCAAACAAATCGAATTTTCATGTTCTCTATTAAAATCCTGGGACAAAACCTGGATATGTTTTTTTCTGTTCATTTGATCTCTTGTTTTGCATAGCCACTCTTTCTTCCTCACATATTTTAAATGGACTGGCTGCATTTGACAGTTCCCCCTGACTGCATTTGACGGTTCCCTTTGGCTGCATTTGACATTAGGTTTTTTCGTATCCACACGTCACGTCCCAGTTAAAAACTATCTATCTGGCCATGTGCATAAACATAACGTAACAATGGATTATGAAGAATTTAGATAATGATTTTATAACAAATTATAAAAGGGCCCGGCTGATATAAAAGTCCTAACTAGCAATACACTTATCATAAAATGATTATAATGGATTATTGTAACTGATTCCAAAAGGATTATAAAGGCAGTGAAATACTTACTCAACGAATTAAGGGGAGTGTCTCATGTAAACAATATGCGCAATCAAACTAAATAAAACAGTATTAAATTTTACATAGAATTATAATGAATTCGACCAAAACTTCTTTTGGATTAAAGGCTAAAAGGTCAGCTACGGCTGGTGGTGTTGCTGCAATCGGTTTGCCTTCGGCCACGTTGGACACATTCGGCTAACGGGAATATTCAGCGATTCCGATTCGAAGGAAGCAGCGCCAGTAGCAGACTGCTTCGGTTCAGCAATACGCTCCGGTATCGGACGAAGCTAACACTCCGGCAGGACGAAGGTTTCAATGAGGGGCTCAGGCATAAGTAGCAGAGTCCTTGCACTTACTGCTTGTCGAGTGAACAATTCCGACGAAACCACTGCCACTCTCGCCAAGCTTGATCACCGTCATAAGTGCGACGCCAGCGGTATAGTGCCAGGAATAGTCGAGAAGAGTGCCAGGACTAGGTCTGTTCCAGTACCAGGAGAAACTGGAAGCACTCCGGAGAAAATCGTTCCTGTACTCTCTTCTTCTCTTTTTTCTTCTTCTGGTAGCAAACCGGAGTAAAAAGGAGCAAATATTTTTGCTCCTGTTTATTCCGGAGTGACTTCCGTGTACTGGAACAAACCTACTGATTTGCCGAGAGCTACAAGATTAAATAGCAGGGCGTTTTTAAAGTGACCGTAGTATAACGTAGAGGCTTTAGGAAGATGATTTATTCAGCAGAATAAGATAGCAAAATTACCCAAAACATAAGAGCTGGCTGCCAGTTTATTTTCTACTTCTGCCGCAGTCAGACGTACAATCGAGCCAAGTGAACAACAGGCCTCTCGATCTAGTTTATTTATTTATTTATTTATAATTAATTAATATCAACAGACACAGTGTGGTCCTAATGATAATTTCTTAATCTATTTAAAAAGTCAAATTGTAATCTGCTACGTGGAATGTGAAGATCGAACTCGGATGAAACTCTGTTGAAGGTCCGCTGCAAACCAATGATGGCACCGTTCACTCCATAGTTAGTCCGGCGAAGAGGTAATCGGAGGAATAAATTATTGCGAAGGGCGCGAGGGCGAACGTTCATGTTTATCGCACTGAGAAGCTCGGGGCAGTCAATTCGATCTTGCAAAATATCCGAAATCGTCATAGCACGGAATAGATCCCGTCGCACTTGCAATGTATCGAGTCCAATAAGCAAACCCCGGCTTTCATAACTTGGCAGCTGGTGAGGGTTGCTCCAAGGCAATCGACGAAGGGCAAACCGAACAAATCTGCGCTGTACTGCCTCAATTCGATGGACACCGTTGAGATAATGAGGGTTCCACACAACTGAACAATATTCCAGAGTTGATCGAACGAGTGAGCAGTAGAGAGATTTCAAGCAGTAAATATCTGAAAAGTGCTTAGATATTCTCATTATGAACCCCAAACAGCGTGATGCCTTTGCGACAATATAGCTGATATGCTGTTTAAACGTCAGTTGTTCATCGAGAAAAACTCCGAGATCTTTGACGCAATTCGCTCTGTCAATTGTGGATTCAGCTAGACAGTAATCAAATCGAATTGGCGTTTTTTTCCTCGAGAACGTAATGACCGTACATTTCTTGGGGTTTAGGGTCATTCGGTTGATCTCGCACCATTCCGCAAAGGTTTCCAGTTGGCGTTGAAGGAAAGCTGCATCATCAGTATTCCGGATTCTATGGTATAACTTGAGGTCGTCGGCGAAAGACAACCGTGGTCCTTCTAAACAAAAGTTAACGTCGTTGAAATACAAAAGAAAAATCAATGGACCGAGATGGCTGCCTTGCGGAATACCAGATGAAGCACAGAACTCTTCGGATACACAATCACCTATCTTGACTGCTAGACGACGATCACTGAGATACGATTGCATCCAACGGAGAATATTAGTACCAAAGCCGAGTCTATCCAATTTTGCCACTGCAATAGCGTGATTTAACTTGTCAAAAGCAGCTGAAAGGTCCGTGTAGATAACGTCAGTTTGAAGGCCGTCCGACATAGCATCTGTAACATATGTTGTGAACGACAGAAGATTCGTAGATGTTGAACGTTTCGGCATAAATCCATGCTGAGTCTCGGAGATATACTGTTTGCAGTGGCTGGAGATGGGTTCCAACACAGCCATTTCAAACAGCTTAGGAACTGCGCTTAGCGTTGTAATACCACGGTAGTTGTCAACTACCTTTTTATCACCTTTTTTGTGAACTGGAAACATGAAGGAGGATTTCCAGAGTTCGGGAAATACTCCGGTTGTTAGCGACAATTGAAACAGATGACAAAGAGGTTCAATTAGACCGGCAGAGCATTTTTTTAGAATAATAGTTGGTATACCATCTGGGCCTGCCGAGGTTGAAGCCTTCATTTTGCTAATCGCCAGTTGTACCATATTATTGTCGATATTGATAGAGTTCAAAGACTGGTATGATTGAGGTACATTGAGAGCCACGCGTGAAGCCTGGGTCGGTGTCAGTTTCTCGTTGGAGAAAACACTCGCGAACTTTTCAGAGAATAGTTGGCAGATCTCCTGTAAACTAGAGCTCATACGTCCTCCATAGCTCATCGTTGATGGCAACCCGGATACCTTTCTTTGCTCGTTTACATGCTTCCAGAATGTTTTAGGTTCGGACTTCAACTTACGTTGCACGTTTCGCAAGTAATCGGCATGGCAACGCTTCGATGTCTTTTTATAGACTTGGTTAACATGAACGTAGTGTTGTCGCAGCACGTAGCCCCCAAACTTGGAGTACTTCTTCAGAGCGGCTCTTTTAGTCGCTTTTAACCGTCTCAGCTCGGCAGTGTGCCACGCTGGGTGATTAGATTGAAGGCCACTTCTTTTGGGTACATAGCGATCGATAGCATAGCTCATAACATTGGAGAAGGTCTGCACTGCAACGTTGACATCATCATTGTCGAGAATTTCAGTCCAGTGGATATTCGACAAGAAGTCAATAATGCTATTATAGTTGGCTTTTCTAAAATTATAGCTGACGGTGTCAGAAACATTGCAGTCATGCTTCACTCGAATCGCTTCAAGCAATATATGCAGGGGAGGGTGATGTCTAACAGTCTTTACCAGGGGGAACGGTGCTGCGATAACTTTTGGCGCGCAGTCAGATTTGCTCGAAAAACAGAGATCAAGGATTCTGTTGTTCTCGTTCACCACATTATTCGTTTGGCGCAGCAGATTTAGACTGTAGCAGTCAAGCAAACTGGTGATACCAGCATGAAAAGATGACAATTCGGGATCAGCGAACATAAATCCGTCAGAAGCAGAGCGCCATTTTAATCCGGAGAAATTGAAATCACCAACAATCAGGATCTCATCAACCGGGCTTGCTTGAGCGGAAATCCGTTCCAGTGACTCAGTATGTGAATCAATCAATGTCGAATCGCGAGTGCGGTCCGGTGGAAGATAAACCACGCAAAGAAAAAGTGCGTAGCCAGCCAGTTTGATTCGCACCCACACCTGCTCGACACAGACCCCCAAAGTATCGTCAATCAGTTGCGCTTTCAATCGACGATGGATAGCCACAAGTACCCCGCCGCCGGTAGCCTTGAGACTGTTGCGTGAGCTGCGATCAGTTCGGAAAACATCGTAGTTGGCACCAAATGCTTGCACTGACAGAGTGCTATCGCTAAGCCACGTCTCTGTGAGGGCGATTATGTCGAAGCATTCATCCGAACTTGCTACCAGATAATCTTCGATTACTGAATTCATACCACCGGCGTTCTGGTAATATATTTGTAGGTTTGAATGCCGCGATTGATTGTCGTTGGTATCGATTTGGAAGACCCCTTCACCACTCCTGCACACAGGACCGTGACGACTGGTGAACGCTGGCTGCAATGGCTCGACTGTGGCAGGGGGATCAAGGGCTTCCATAGTGCTAGCTGCAGTGCGTCCCAGGGTGCGATGAGTCATACCAGCATAGCATAGAGTGCTTAGTCCTTCTGTGATCGTTGTAGAGCCGAATGTGCTGTGAAGAGACGAGCTCGTTACGATGGGATCCAAATTTTGTTTTTGACATTGAAGATTCACAGCGGCGGTAGAGTTGTGTTCATCAGCAGACTGTAAGTGGAATTTACATTGAGGGGGTGCAGCATCTTGTATTGCTTCGGAAGGACATATACCCTTCTTGGCTTTACCTGACACAGAAGAAGTCGCCGATTCGCCAGGTAGACCTGAATCGCTCGCCGGGATACAAGAAGTTGGACAGATGAGTTTATCCGGAACAGCTTGGCGCTACTGTCCACCACCAGATGGATTCTTCTCCGCCGCAATCCTGATGATAGGTCGTTGGATTTTTGAATTGGTCACAAATTCACGAAAGTAGATGTTCTCCGGCCAAGAATCTTTGGACAGAGCCTTATCCCTGTATGATTTGCTAACGCCAACTTTGAAAGTAATGAAGCTCAAAGATGAGAGATCCTTGTCCTTAGGAACTAGACGAACTATTCTCGGTTGCAGATTCTCCCCCAGACAATCTTTCACAAGAGTAGAAACTTCGTCATCCGTCGTGCTGGGATCGAATGCTGACAAGTAAACCCATAACAGCTCCTCAGGTGGTGAAATTGTTTTTATTGTTTCAAACGCAGCTTTGGATCCACGAATATTAGGAATTTTTGTTTTGGGCGAATCATCTTCGCGTTTGCGCTTAGGCGTGTTTGAAACTGGATTATATTCAGCAATTCGATTCCAAGGCGTTATAGTTGGGGATAGCGGTTTAGAGTCAACTTTAACCGAGAGAGCTTTGACGACATCTTTCAAATCAGCTATGTCGTTCTTTATAGATTTCAGAGAATTGTCGTCAGGCACTATATCGCAACAACGCGAAGCCATTCTACGGAAATTATCATTCGAGAATAAATCAGCACAGCCATTGCACATCCAGAATAGATTCCGTGGGTGGGTTCCCAGGACGTCACGAACATCATAATCCATCTTGACGCATATCATGTGGAACGAATTTCCGCAGTATCCACGACATGTGATTCGATCAGAATCATTAACCACTTTCGAGCAGTTGTTACAAGCCATGGTTTTGATGTATAAATAACGCCTAGCGGGTATGCAATATGCGCAGGAGACGTAACGTGCGTCAATGGAAGCAAACTTGCACGCAACGTGTGACAACTCAACTACCCACCAGCAGATGTCGCTTTAGGCGAAAAAATTGAGCGTAACGTCTGTGCAGTGATAATGACAAGTGAAAACAAAAATCTCAACCAAAAACAATCACTTTCACGAATCACACCGGCAGATATAATCGTGCTTGAAGTCACGAAATTTCAATGCACACGTACTACCGAATAAAACGATATACAGATAAAACGAGAATAAAAATAATCGCGAGTGTATCAGTGTGTAATCAAAAAAAAACTATCAGCTCTACTGACGACCGTAATGTAGCAAACAGTGATGCCAAAATTCTTTTCTAGTGTGCATTGTCTCGAGAACAAAGAAAATATCGGATTATTCTTGTCATCATGAGTAAAGTTGACGAAAAAGCTCTACTCCGACCCAACGCTGCGGTCGTTGACTTTAAATTTTGTTTAAAACGACCGAGTTTTAGTGAAGTGGAATACCTTCTGAAGGTAAAAATGCAACTTAGGCTTGCGGAAGTCTTGTACCTTCAGTACCATCATCTTCGCAATGTAGTGTTAATATCATTCAACACGTTAGCACAAGCCGAGCGTTTCGTTTTGAAGAACAATTTAAAACACGTGGTTGAAAGTGACAACGTTGGAATTAAGATTCCCGTATACATTGAGAATGATTATATAGATGTAAGGTTATATGACCTATCACCTCGTACCCCTCCTGAGCCAAAATGCAAAATGCATGTCGCAATACGGAGAAGTAGAATCCGTTACACCTGATACTTGGAGAAACTTCTTCCCGGGTACACCTAACGGCGTTTTTGTAGTGAGGATGCGGGTTGAAAGGCCTATACCCTCCTACTTGGAAATAAAACTCAATACTCACGGAACTACAATTATGCAAACTACACTATGCACCCATGAGGGGCAAACTCCTACGTGCAAGTATTGTAATCAGACAGCTCATCATGGACAACCTTGCGCGGAAGATGCAGAGGAAAATGCATCTCAACCGATTGCCAACTCATCTACGGCAAACCAACCTAAAACAGAATTTTCAATACCAATGCCTGAACCACAAACGGTGGCCAAATTTGTGGCAGCTGTTCAGAGCATAATGACAACCGCAAAAGAATCATCCAGCACCCCAAAAGCAACTGTAAGCAACATCAGCAACGAATGCAGTAACAATGACGACGGATTTACACTGATCAACAATAAGTGCAAGAAGCAAGGGAGAACATCTGATCCCGGACACCAAGCCAGCTTCGACCGGGACGTGAAAAACAAGAGAGAATTAAATGACCCCCCTGACGCTGTTTGTCAACAGACCTCGCGAAAGAAGGTCTCCGCTCGCAATAAAAAGTTGCCCGCACGAGATCCAATTAATTAATTCTTGTTCGTATTTTTTATTTTTACATGTATTGTAAACGTATAAAATATCCACGGCTCCGTTAAGCTACCGCTATGAGCCGTGTCAAATAAACGAATTAAAAAAAAAAGAGCTGGCTGCCTACAGAGGCAAGCAATATTGGAACGCAGCGAAATTCCTCACAATGAATTGATCTCGTTAGGTGAAATTCCAGGAAGTACAATTTTCATAGCACAATTTAGTCGACCGAAATTGTAGTCCTCAGTCGAGAGAGAGACTGATAGAGTAGCAGCAGCTAGGAATTTTCTTTCGAAAGCTAGCAGCGGTTTCGCGTATCCTGCGCTAAGTAGAGAGCATTAAGACAGATCTCCGAAGCATGTCAAGTGCTATCAGATGAGAAAAAAAACTCGCATCTATGACCAGTACGACTAGGACGTTCTTCTGACCAATGGTTCCGTTCGGTAATACCATAACACACGGCACCGGCGACACATATATTCACGACATACTAATTACTTATCCTTCCGAAAAAGTAAATAAATTGACTATGAAATTTATCATTCGCTGCCTAGTTATTTGGTGCCAATTTGAACAATACAGCAGATAGCTTTATTTCAGTGCCAAAATGATGGCTACTCGGGATGTAATATAAATTTACATATAATTTCTCCTCTCTGATATTCTACCAGAATGTATAATGCTCTGCATTATTATTATCACTCCAATCAAATCCTTCTTACTCCTTAATGTCAGTGCCGAGCGCTATTTTGCATTTGCCGGCTAAATCAACGACAATGCGATAATCGACGAAACTTTTGCTGTAATGGAACTTGAACACGAATCATAAATAATTGTTCCATTCGAAAGCGATAACCTTGTTGTCCTCATGTTTGCAGCTATCATACGCTGGTAGGCATTCTGACCAATGGAAACGTTCTTCGATATGGGCATTGAACGATCAAAATCATTTCAACAACTTATCATCGACCGAATTCGTTACCTATAAAGTTCAGGTAAACTTCACCACCTAAAAATGAATAATCAATCGGATCATCTTGTTAGGAATTAACCCACGAGCAAACAAACAAATGTGTACAAATCCTTATCCATCATCCAGAAAGCAATCGTTTTATAGCCCAATGCTTGATCTTACGATTCAGCATATGCCACCGGGTTTTACATCCAGCGCCGATTGGTCAATGTATGAACCAGGTTACCATTGTTCCAATCCTAATCCCTCTTGAGTTGATATTCTTTCAAGGAGCATCGAAAGTATTCAAGTAATGTAAATTTTAAAAGTCCGTGTAAACAAGTCTTAGGTAAACAAGCACACCGAACTGTCAGAAAAGTGAGGTTATACATTTTCATACAATGCTCTATATTATTGACAGGTATATGAATGAATCATTTCAGCATCAGTGATGCCAGGTCTATTTAAACAATAGCCTGCAGTAAAAATATAAAAGTCTGCCGAATGCTATAAAAATCTTCAATAAATGCGACGTAGAAATGTAGTATGTATATAATTTAAATGATCAAAAATGTTGAAGGCTGGTGTATTAATTGGCTGGCATAGGCTTTGTTCTGCTAAATATTTGTAATCTGCAAAAGATCTGCAGTGAAAATGCAAAATCTGCAGATTTACTAATATACATGCAGATCTGGCATCCTTTTAGTATTCCCCACAGGAAGTTCATCCAAATGGTGTAAAAATATGGGGAAACAAGGCAAGATAGGTATTCAGAATATGGGGTTAAATGAACAGCTTGCACTATTTTTGATTTTTTCAATAGTAAGAGGTACCAAATCATCGGGGCAATAGGCAGTAACGAATTGGGGATAAAAAAGGAAGCATCCTATCATATAAAATTTTTTGACGAGAAAGGTCTATTGACAAGTAGTTTTCTACAGCAAAAATCACTTAGCTGTGAAAGCATATTATATCCTAATGGTAAATAACAGAATCATGAAAACAATGCTCACACTATTTTTCTGATGAGCGGCAAGCTCCGGCAGGTAGCTCAGAACAACGTTGCAATTGTCTGCCGTTTTCCAGCATCTATTTGAACTCGCCTAGTCGCCATTTCGTTTACTGGGTAGGGATGAAAAGTAACCTTTTGTGGCTGGAGATCCAATATATCGAATTTGAAATTTAATGTGAACTATAAAAAATAATCAAGCAAAAGATTAAAAATATAAAAAGATGTACAATTAATTAATTTTACTCAGATTGTTTCAATGTTATATTTTTTCTAGATCTTTTTGCCTTTCTCAATAGAAAGGTATTGCAATTGCTCTGAAAACCAACTTTTTAACGGAGGCCCGGAGGGCCGAGTGACATATACCATTCGATTCAGTTCGTCGAGTTCGGCAAATGTCTGTGTGTGTGTATGTATGTGTGTGTATGTGCGTCTGTGTGTGTACGCGAACACAATCTCACTCACTTTTCTCAGAGATGGATGAACCGATTTTTACAAACTTAGTCCCAAATGAAAGGTGCAACGTTCCCATAGGCTGCTATTGAATTTCTAAAAATGTCGAAGAAAATTTCGATTTTAAGAAATTCTGCAATGAATGTATAATGGTGAAATTTTTTCCAAAATGTGACCACAACTGCTTCGATTTGTAGTACTAGGTCATTAACAGCCATTCAAAGTCTCTTTGGTCACATTGGCCACCATCTTCGGTTCCGGAAGCCCCGGCGGAAGTATCCAAATTCAGACTAACAGTCACATCGGTTTCTCGGAGATGGCTAGACCGAATCAACCAAACTTAGTCTCAAATGAAAGATGTTGCGTCCCCGTAAATGGTTATTAAGTTTTATCCCCAAACGACTTCCGGTTCCGGAGTTACGGGTTGTGGCGTGCGATCTCATAGCAAATTGTGATTCAAACCGATACTCCGATGGATGCAAAATAAATTAAAGGGTTGTGTACAGGACACGACCACGGTGACATTAAAAATGTAGCTTTTTGCAAGAGCGTGCAAATGAATTTTATCTATCACACATATCGACTCACGTTCTTGCTCACTCGCCTGGTTTCATATGTTACAATTTGCTATATACCCTCCCCATTAAGACATAATTTAATCTACTATTACAATTAACCCATTTATTTATTTATTGTCGTCAAACAAGAGTAGACCGTTTTGTTACAACGATAAAATATAGTATACACTTAAAACATAAAATACTAATAACTAAACTAAACACTATCTGGTTTACATAGCACTACTTTAGGATGTTCTTTATAAGCGAATAGAATTGAAATATTTTTTTAATTTGCTTTTTGTCATTGTTAAGTCAATAGCTTCGCAGTGCTTGTTGTAAGTTGCCATCATCTGATTTAATGGTCCAAACTTGGCATAATTTGTACGATAATTGTTTGTTATAAATGTATTTCGGATTCGTAACTGTCGGGAAGGTATATAAAAATTAAGTTTAGATAGAAGTTCGACTGAATCAATACGACACGAAATTATATCGTTTAGAAATGAAACCATTGCATATTCTCGGCGCTCTTTTAGTGTTTGGATGTTAATGAGCATACAGCGAGCTTTATAAGATGGGAGAGGAAATCGTGTCCAACCTATTTTGCGAAGTGCAAACAATAAAAATTGCCTTTGTACTGATTCTATTCTTTCTTCATGTGTGATTGAGAAAGGTGACCAAACTATGCTACAATATTCCAGTATTGACCTTACATACGAGATGTATAATGTTTTAATTGTATATGGATCATTAAAATTGTAACTAAAACGCTTTATAAATCCAAGCATGTTATTTGCTCTATTGATGATTGTGTTGTAATGGTCAATGAATGTTAATTTTGAATCTAGAATGACTCCCAAATCTTTAACTCTTTCGCACTTTTGTACCACTTGATTTCCTAGAGTGATTGAAATGTCAGGTGTATTTCGTTTCCTACTAAAAGTTATTGCATTACATTTTTTTACGTTTAGTTGCAGAAGGCTTTTGTTACACCAGAGGTAAAACATATGTATTTCTTCCTGTAATATCTTTATGTCTTGTTCGTTCCTAATTTCTAAAAAGAGCTTCATGTCGTCGGCATAGATAAGAACTTTTATGTTTTTGAGAATGTATGATATGTCGTTTACGAATAAAATGAACAAAAGAGGGCCTAGATGGGAGCCTTGAGGAACTCCTGATGTGACTTGAATGGGATTCGATTTCTTCCCTTTAAATCTAACTATTTGTTGACGGTTAGTTAAATATGATTCGAGCCATTTGAGAAGACCTGATTCAATTCCTAATTTTTTCAGTTTGAATAATAGCAAGGGTATGTCGATACGATCAAATGCCTTGCTAAAGTCCGTGTAAAGAGCTTCAGTGTAGTTTCCATTCTCCATTGCAATCAATGAGTAGTTAACGAATTCTAGTAAATTTGTATTAGTTGAACGTCCTTTGAAGAACCCATGCTGCATGTTAGTAATTCTGTTTTTGATTTGATTGAATAGTTTTTCGTTAACGATTGCTTCAAAGAGTTTAGGCATACATGACATAATGGCAATTCCACGGTAGTTACATATGTCAGATTTTTTGCCACTTTTAAAAATGGGTACCAGGTACGAGCTTTTCCATAAATTGGGGAAAATGCCAGATTCAAGCGACATGTTAAAAAGCCAAAACAGAGGAGCTGTGAGTTCCAACGCTAAGTTCTTCATAAATACGGGTGGGATCCCGTCAGGTCCAGAACCTTTGGAGGCATCTAGTTTGTTTAGAGCCTCCATAATATCTTGCACACTGACATGATTGACGCCAATGTCTGTGGTGAATTCTGGGAAGAAACCGAAATATTCGCGATCACGATCTTCTTCAGAAAATGTGGTATAGATGTCTTGAAAGAAGGTTGCGAAAAGATTGCAGATTTGTTCCGCGTTGACACCGACATTTTCTTTAAGTTTCATTTTTGAAGGGAAGTTTTCCGATTTTAAATTATTTTTAACATGATTAAAGAAATTTTTTGGGCAAGATTTTATTTGAAGTTCGGTTTTTGAGTTATACTCTTCAAATGCTATTTTAATGGATAGGTTTAGTTGATCGCAAATGTCCAAATAGTTAAATAAGTTCCTTTCATTTCTGATTTTTTTATACTTTTTGTGGGCCTTTTGTTTACGATTTTTTAAATTTTTAATTTGCTCGTTATACCAAACTGGATATTTTGTGTTGCCTTGTCGCCTAATTTTTTTCAGTGGTACTTGTTCAACTATTATATCAAACAATTTTGTGTAAAAGACGTCTACTGAATTTTCGATACTTGTTTCATTTCTAAACAACGTTTGCCAATCTATACTGCTTAGTCTTTGTTTTATGTTGTCAAAATTTGCCAATTGAAATTGAAAGGCCTCTTCGTACTCGCAGTCATCGGGTCTTTTGTTATCATGTACAAATACAGAAAACTCTATTGCTGTATGAAACGCTTCATTTTTCCATAGTGGAGTTAATGATTCGGTGACACAGAAGTCTTCAAGAATGTTTGTGAATAATAAATCTAAATAACAGTTTTGCTGATTTCTAACATGATTAATTTGGTTAAGTCCTAAACTTGCAGTTTTGTCAAATATGGCCTGCAGAGTTTCGTTATCCCCAACGACTGGAAGTAGAATGCTTTCATTTTCAGTGTCTGGAAAGAAGTCAATGCTTCGTTGATTGAAGTCACCATAAATATGAACTTTTACCTCTGGGGGGAGCTTGGTTATAATGTCTTCGGCAATAAGAAAAAACTTTTCAAATGTATCTTTGCGGGCATTATTTGGGGGGAAGTACACAGAGGCAAATATATGTGTTTCACCTGCCAGATGGGTTTTAACCCACACATGCTCAAATTCTTTAAATTTCCTTGTAGTAATGATTTCTGCATTAAATTTTGATGTAATGCTATTATATCCTAGCGTATGAAATTTCATACGCAGAACTATCCATCGTTTAACACGTATTTAGTGCAGAATTTTGGCATCTAACTGCTTTATTATTGCACTAATGGGATCATTGCACCTCATATTTGAATGTGAAACAAGACAATTGCCATTTTTATAATTTTGTTTACATTTTTGAACCGTGTATAGTTGGGGCAAATGGCGGCGGAAAAGTAAGCAATACATTTAATTGAATTTTATTGTTGGAATTCGTGCTAATAATTCCATTATGTGACAAAACGTTCCAACAGGTGTAAAAGAAGTGTTGTTTATCAAAAAATCCGAAGAAACATGTCAAACAACTTAAAATTTGTTGTTTTTATTTAATCGTACGAAATTTTTTGCGCGAGATATTTTCATTCTCAAAACCATTTTAAGCGGTGATTTTATTTTTCCCATAATCTTTCATACATTTTTTGGTGGAATTGAAGATATCACTGCATTTTGCTCACTTTTTGAAACCCCTGGGTTATAATGGGTTAATCAAGTACCTCACTAGGTGATTGGCATTATTTGGCTGATCCAACTAGTAAAAATAGTCTGTCCAGAAAATATATTCAAAAGAAAAGTTACATATTGAGAGCTGTGATGAGGAAGCCCACGCCCGCCAACGGAAATATACAGATTCTCCATGAAATATGAAATTTCATTTTCCATTGAAATTTTCAATAATGTACTAATGAACTTAGGTAAACAATCTTAAGTTTAAGTATTTCTTGATCGATTAGTGGTGGAAAAAATGAAATTATTTGATAAATTACATTGTTATGCAACGTTCGCACTACCAGTTAAAACGGGTTTTTATGCTATCTTGGTGACATTTTTCTTGTTGCTAATTATTATAACGTGTTATAACTCTGTAGTGTAAATATTGTATTATTAAACCAATTCTGCAGCGTTTTATGTTATATAGGTGTTTTATGTGGTAATAGGACTGACATAATTATATCTTCAGTACAGCGGTTTGTTTCATAATTTAAAACAGATTTATTTTAAAATTTAAATTAGTATACCCAACCGTTCTATTTGTTGTATACTTTAAAACGCAATTAGAACTGTGTTTTAAATACATAGGGTAGGGCAGATATTCTGACTGGATAAACTGGGAAAACAATTTTAAGTCCAGTAACGCTTAAGACATGGCTTGAATTTGAATCGAAAAAGAACACCCGCTTCAACTGCTGCTGGGACGGTAAGTTCTGTTCTAAAATTTTCCGTTGTGTGCAGTACGAAACAAAAGTGTTTGAAATTAGAAAACAAAAAGTTCTGCTGGGAATGTGATTGTTTCCGATGCAATTACACTCAGATTTTTCACGCAGGGGATACAGGCCGTGTAAATGAAAACCGCGTAAATTAAAAAAAAAACGCCGTAATGAAAACCGCGTAAATTTCAAAATCCGCGTAAAGAAACCTGAGTGTACTCTCCTATATAAAATACTACGCTGCTGAACAGTGCAATAACTACAGAAGCACGATGTCAGATGCCTCACCGATAAAAAACATACATATAACCAAAATATGAAACATGAAAACCAATAGGCTCTTTACCCTACGCAGCTACAAAGCGCCGTAAACATGGATTAACAAGTTACAACGCACACGCATGCATAACAATAAATATATTTTTTTCAAACGCAACACTCTTAAGCAGCACACACCGTATTGAATTAAATCCAAACCACCCCGCCCACCCACTTTGCAAATCATTCTGTGACACCGTGCTGGTACCCGAAAAATCCGCACACGGCCACCGCTGCCGAAAATGCATAGCGTCTACCGCTTATTGTAGTGCCCAGACGCTGCAGCCATGATCTTACCCGTTCGACATAAGAACAAAAACTGATTCAAACGGGTACGCGTCACCTCTATTTATAAACTAACAGTATATGGTTTAGTCACTTAGGTGCGAGTGTGTGCAAATGCCAACGTTACCGAAAATCGATAGCGCTTATTGCATCGCCCGGAGACGATGTTACCCGTATGGGAGAAGAGCAACAACTGATTTAAACGGACATGCGTTGCTTCTATTTATGACTTTTCGTGTTTCATTGAGCAACTAAGCTGCCCTCTCTTGACGGCTGTGTCTGAGAAATCTGCCTCACGAATGGTAATTTTCCCGTTTTTCGTAAACTTTTTAATTTTACCAATTTCCAAAAGTCTACTTTTATTGGGGAGATATTAAATTATTACCAATATTTAAGTTAGGTGTTTCTGAATCGGTTGGTGTATGAATGATTAAAATCAATCTAGTAATATCGGAGTTATAAGCGTGCAAACCTTACATCGTTTCGTTACATGGGAGATAGTTTAGATTTTAGAATGACACCTAGCCCCAGATAGTGGAGTAAGACATTTTTAATGTCAAAAGGTAAAAATTTCCCTAAAATGTCTCTCAAATAACTTAACTTTGCAGTTCTAGGTCACCGACGGCCAAACAAACTTTCGTTGACTACATTGACCACCATAGACGGTTCCGGAAGTGCCCGGAAAAAGCGGCCATCTTTCTAAATTTACGAACTCACATCAGTTTCCCGGAAATGGTTGGGCCGATTTTCACAAACTTAGTCCCAAATGATAGCTATAATATCCCCATAGATGTCTATAAAATTTCGTACGGATCGCTTATATAGGTCCGGAAATATAGACTACATCGTCCGGTAACATATGAAATTCCCATATTAGTCGGAACTCTAATTTTTTTTTCACCCCATGAAATTTCAGAAATCGAATTCGTATTTTTAATGCCAAACATCTTTAAAATGCATGAAACGTCGAGATTTTATGTTATCTAGAAATTTTTTTTATAAAAATCGACTTTTTGGGACTTTGCCGATTTCGCACCTTTTTTTAGTTCAATATTACCGTGGTTGTTTTTTCTTTTTCAAAATTTTAGAACTCGAATAATGATTTATTTTCCTGTACATAGTTGTCATGTGATGTATAATAATAAAATGTAATATATGCATTTAAAAGTTTTTAATGAATATAAACAACGCACACATTCTCGTGATTCATGATTGAGAAAGGCACAATTGCATCGCTAGGTGGATTAAAATAGGTTTTTTTTGGTGGCGCCAGTGATGAAGATCTAAAATAAACTGTGTTGCATTCAGGGATCTTGCCTTTTCGAAAAAATGTATTTTTTTTTCAACGGAAACAGGTTTGTTAAATCCATAAATATGCACTCATCATTCACTAACATGTGTCCTGATAAAGGTAGACGTATCTATCTTTACCGTGACAACCGACACAACATAGTCGGTTGTCACAGTAAAGATAGATACGTCTACCTTTATCAGGACACATGTTAGTGAACTCGGGTGATTCGTAGTTATTCTGCCTATGCTCGACCCTCATTAACGGAAGGCAAAGATTAAGCCCGTACGATATTAAGCCTGTTCTAATGACCCTGCCACTTCTAGTTTTCCGATCTGTTTACTTCACATCCTTGCTCTCACTTGAGTACGATGGCTCTAAGTTTCATAACTTTCCCTACCCAGTAATCTCTAGCTAATTGAATGTCGTTAAAACGTAGAAAAAGAAAATGTGACTAACATAGTCGAAATACAAAAGGAATAAACTATTTTAAGTGTTGTACAAACTTTTTGTCTAAATCATATAGCAACTCATCCGATAAAGTTTAGTTCAACTGTTTAAAACTTTATATTTATCACACATAATACATTGGCTTCATGGTGTTAAAATCAAATAAGTTGTATATGTAAATGCTTGAGAGATCTTCAAAATCGCACATATTCGACTGAAAAAGTTGTTACCTGCTGTTGGCAAAATTGTCCAAAACAAGGATTACTATCGCTTCGAAAATGTTCTAAATACGTTGATAAATTTTTATGACAATAGTAAAGAGAAATCTGTTTGATGCTTGATTTTGAAGATTTCCCAATTTCGCTTTATAGTCGCTCTAATGAAAAGATGCCAATGCACATATAATGTTCTTTGATTCGACATGTTTACTTGATGTTAATGTAATCATTAATTTCTTGGGTACGTTAGTTCACCTTATCTAACCTATTCCACAAATAAAATATCACTTATAATTTAATGGTTTCCTTCTTCAATTTTGGAAAGAAAACGGCGTAACGTTCGAGAGTATATCTGTTATGAAAGAGCAAGACTTGATGGAGATGGAAATAGCAAAGAAAGGACTGCTTGTTCTGATTCTGGACTTCATTGAAAAGGCCAAGCAAACTATTACATTACATGACGAACAGATCGAGTCACCAGCAGCAGCGAATTCAGCATATTCAGTAAGTTAAAAAAATCATTCACTTACATGTGCTAACCATTTGTATTATGCAGATTCATGAAATTAAGGCTGCATTGGAACAAAACCCACAATTTCGAAACATTTACATCAGTAAGCTATCAATGCACGTGGTTCTGGAACTCAATGAACTGCTCCGTATGACGCGGGTCATATAGCATAGCATAGCATAGCATAGCATGAACACCTGCACAAATCGTAGGGTGGAGTTGCAGAATTGAGCATATCTATTGTCACATCAGTTTTCGCAACGATCTGCAATGACGTAGACCCGCTTATTTCCACACACCTGGCTACGTCCTTACAAGCGTTTTTATTGTGATAATAGTCCGATCATCTACTTATTGAAAACGATCGGAACCGAAACAGTTTTCATAGATGACGGAGTTAACAAAAGGCGAATCGTATATAGTTATATCAATACTAATAAAATTACCAATGCATACACAGCTTTCCTAAAAACAATATAATCAAAATAACATGGAAAAATCTCACCGGGAACTCCGTGGTGCCTTCACTACTTTCGGCGGAATACCGATACACGTGGGTCTCCTAACAATCGGCGAGGGACTTCCGAACTGCCGTCTGGAATTCACACCAGCACACAGAAGTAGTCCCAAAAGCCGGCAGACCAAATACAGCAACTAAAATTCTCTTGGTGGCATCACGTGGATAACTGCTCCGTATGTTGTGGGTCATATGCGACCATTTTTTTTTTGGAAAACGTGTTTGGACAGAACAGAAGTAAGTTTCATAGTTAATAATAGTGAGTACACCGTTTTCTGTTTTTCTACACAATTTTCTTATTTCAGTTATCCTACCCGACAGTCTCATCAAATACTACAAGTTATGTTTACTCCTGCTAATTACATTATTCGTCATTTTCTCATATAAACCAGGTGCAGCAGGCGTTCGACAGGTTAATGAATGCTCCAGAGTCGGAGGCAAGCCTTAAACGAGTATTAGCTCAATCATTGTTACTTCGCCGTGGAGCTTTTCCGAACATAGCTGACACTATATACAATATAATGTGCCATTACTTATTTTGAAATATTGTTTCTGTAATATTTGCAGTGTACATTCGAGGATCTCTAATCTTGATGAAAGAAATGGCCGTACGAGGAGTGAAAAGACCACATACACCAGGAAACTTAA
The DNA here is from genome assembly GCF_030247195.1 of Topomyia yanbarensis. Classification (NCBI taxonomy): domain Eukaryota; kingdom Metazoa; phylum Arthropoda; class Insecta; order Diptera; family Culicidae; genus Topomyia; species Topomyia yanbarensis. The sequence goes on from NC_080671.1 coordinate 235,367,177, forward strand.
CACCGGATGAGCTGTTTGCTGCGCCTCTAATAAGATGGATAAATGTAACTATTTTATTTCTTGTTACAATGAATATCTTACGTATTTAGTTATTACAGCCTGCAGATGCCATAGACCATTTCAGTTCTGACCAGAACATTCATCTAGTGTGCATCGGAACACCTGCACAAAACGGCAATTATTTTGTCATGTTAGGCGGAGATGCTCAAATCTCTATCGGCTCGAGTGCGCTCCAGGCTCTTGATGTCCTATTGAAATGTTTTGTAGTGTTCAAATTACGCATTCCACCGCTATTAGGACCACAATCTGATTTGTTTCGCATGAAAGTACAGAAAGTTCTATTATGTAGCTCGCGCAGGTCGGTAAACGATATGGCAACAGCGCTTGATAACACAGATGCAGCTGAGATGACTGGTTAACATCAAGCTGGGCTTCTAAATCTTGTATATGCTGCCGCTATACGTATAACTGTCCCATGTGCTATGGGATTCCGTATACACATGGAACAATTATGCGTAGAGCTGAAGCATACTACCCCGTATCAAAATTGCCGTTTCCTGTCAATAGACCATTGCTCTTATTTCTCTTTTTGTACCAAAGCTCTTTTGATGCTTTAAAACATCCCCACAAAGACTGGATTTATGAATTTATAAACAAAATTATCGCACAGCTTTCGTAAGTCGGTAAACCGAGGTAAACGGCTTTGAAAAAAAAAACTTAAAATAAATAAAATCTTGCAGAAAACAAATAAGTTGAACCAAAAAAGGTTGTAACCTCCAGAGGGCAAGTGCTAGGTCAAATATTGTTTCGTCGTTACATAATATTATGATAGGTCAATTAGTTAACCTGCATATATACATGTGAAAGCAACGGGTAACGATGTGCTTTGGAGGTTCTAATCTCTTTTGTTCAATTTTTTTCATCCGAATTCCTAAGCATAAAAACGAGCTCAATTTTGGTTTAAATTTACCTAATTCTAAGGAATGACTCCCCCACCATAATTTTGGTTAAAATGTACCCAATTTGAAGTAATGTGCCACCAACTTAATTTATGGTAAAAATTACTGACATTTGAGAATCTCTCATGGATCTAACATTGGGTAAAAATTACCCATTTTTGAGAATGCTCAATATTACTCAGTTTTTGGGTAATATCCATTTTACCTAACTTTGATGGGATGAAGTTTAGTCCGAGATGGGTATTTTTTCCTCAAAAAGAAGTTTGTTATTCTTAGCGTGCAAGTGATGACTTTTTATCCCTATTGTTTACATGATTATTATTATGATATAACCCAGTGAGCAAATTTTCTGGCAGAGACCGCTCTGCTACATTTCTTTCAGTCTTGGTTTGGCAGCCCTGTCAGATTTCTGCGCGTATCCTGTCGGGTTAGTTGAGCTAGGGCGAAGTCGCTCGCGTTTTCTGGTAAATTTTGACAGGAACCGAGCTAAACCCTGGCATAATTCAGACATAAACTGTGCAAAGATCCTGGCAATTCCTACCTGGTAGAAATTAGCACGAATCGAGCAAAACATCTGACAAAGATGTGGCAGGAAGCGTGCTGAGATCTTGACCGTACATTTCTGGCTGGATTCTGTATAAAAGTGAGCTGCATCGGTTGGTTTAACCGCTTCTGTCAGAAACGGTTGTTGCATTTGAGCGAATTCGTTGCCAGAATTCTCGCGCAAAATGTTCGTAGAAACTCAGCCAGCATCAATTTCGCTTTGCTCAACTTTGGCTATCTTTCTGCTTGCCACACTGACCGGGAATATGCTTTCGCAATTGAGTGATTTTTGCAGTAGGAAGTTTTAAACCTACTTGTCATGTGAATAAGGAGATAAACAACTCTTATAAACTATGAAAAGAGCTAATCTTTGCAATAGACCTTTCTCGTCCGACCTAACACCTGTTTTTCTTATTTTTAATCGAAAGATTACACATTGATAAGAACATTTCCGTAAAAATGAGATTTTTAAGAGCTATCATGATTTTTTAATGATTTTTTAAAATTTGAAATATGCAAGAATGTTGAATATTTTTTTCACCTCAGCAAGAATGGTGGGACTTAAAATGTGCGTTTGGGCAGCACTGCTTTGGATATTTTCACTTAAGTTCTTGGCAACGCGGTAAATGAAGTGGTGAATCGCAGTACAAAATTCATTAGCAATGTAAACAAACTAAAATGAACATCTCCCTGTAGAACATTGGATGAAAATGTTTAACCTCACTTTTTTGACATTTCGCAGAGCTTGTTTACATAGACTTGGAATTTTTTTTATTCGACCACAGTATGAGAAACTTGATTTGGTTTACTTTTAAATGCGAATATCTTGTATTACCAAGCTCGCTAGGCTTTCATTTTTATTTGACGTCATTAGGAAATGTTCCGTTAAATTTGGCATTTGGATTTTTCTTGTCCACGATTCGTTGAAGAAAGCGGTTTTATTTGTTGCGATCAATTTAACTTGTTTTGTTTTTTTTTGCTGAATTACAACGTTAGCCACAAAACATTCTGATGATCTCTGGTAATTGGTAATCTAGTAATCCTTGAAATTATATACATCGCAACATAGGTCCGCACCAGTTGCAGCCGCTCCACCTCGCCGGAATCGAGTTAGCCGATGGTCCAGCCTGCGTAACACTCGGCTGTCGCTGCACCAATAGTAGCTCCCAACCAGGGCTTTGGATTAATTGCTCAAATCGCAGCTACTGCTGGTAGTGTAGCGATTGGCTCCGTCGGTAACACCGTTTAACATGCCCTCATCGGAATGTTCAGCGGTTCCGATTCACAAGAGGCAGCCTCGCTAGGACAAGCTATCCCGGTATCGGGCGAGGCAAACACTCCGGCAGGACCATGCTCGTGGGAGATCAAGCAAATATCTTGTACCCAAGGCCAGGTCGAGTGTGATTCGGAACAATTACCAAATTTAGAAGCCCATATATATAGCGTTCACGTGATACATTTGCCTTGAAGTTGTTTGAATAAAAATAGTATAAATGTTGGCCAAATCCTGCAGCACTAGGATCAAAGATAGAGCATTAACACCAACTCACTGTGCTTCGGTGTTTTTTTTGCAAACGAACTATCAGGTCTATATTTTTATTTAGTAAATATTTTAATAAATATTATAGTTCATTAGGAGTATGACTTATTTTTATTTTGATGGCGCGGTGAAGGGGTGGTTAAAGTGCGAGTCGTATCTTTAAAATCGATCACTTGAAAGTAGTATAAATGATTATAAATGCGACAACAATAAACTCATAGCCATTAAAATTATTTAGCCATAGGTAACGAGGAAATCGGTATGTCATGTACAACAAAAAATACTCAGCAATAATGTAACTTATTATTAATTGTCACGTAGTATAAATGATTATAAAATGCGACAACATAAGCTCATAACCTTTCTAATGGTTATTTAGCCATACTGCCGTGATACGCATAACTGTCCCATCTGCATAGGAAACCCAAATGGGACTGTTATGCGGATCACGGCAGCATAGGTAACGAGGCAATCGGTATGTTTTATTCATGTACAACAAAAATTACTCAGCAACAATTTAATTTATTAATAATTGTTACGCATGATTTTGTCTCCAGTTATTTGTCCAAAATTGGTCGCTTTTAGAATCTGGTGCTCTAAGCATAACTGTCCCATGTGAATAGCGAATCCCATAACACATGGGACAGTATGGCGACCATACAGCTGCAACAGCGAATTTAGCATTGACATCAATATAACCAGGTTGGTTGCAAGCAGAAAGAACAATACTAGCTGGGCTGCTAGCTGTTTGTGCTACTAATAACACTTGCAGTCTGTCAAATTAACATCATTCTACGATCTAGCTTCAATGACGATGGAATATAGCCGAATCCAAAGCCTAACCCATCAGCGCATTTGATCACGTAATGGATATTATAAACTCTGAAAGAAAGAAATTTTATTGTTGTCTGTTGTTGAGGTTAGAACTTGTATACTATTGTGAGAATGGTTCTCAGCAACTATCCTTCCAAATCAAAAACTCGTGCTAGCAATGGCTTCGTTCAGAAGCTGCTGCTGTACATTTGTTTTCGTTAGCTGGTCGATTACGATTCCCCCGACCGAACCACTTTTCCGACGCAACAAGAGGGAAACGAACGATTCTCATTTGATTTCCGTAGTCACAAATTACCAAACCATTGTCAGGTAGCATAATATTCGGACTTAGCTGTGAATTGGAACAGTCAAGCCTGACTTCCCGAGTTACATCTTTAGTATTGTCGTCCCATACGACTAGTGAACCCAAATGTGATGAGATTAGTTTGAAAATTTTTCTACGAAAGTTATCTTCGACTAACCTCCCGAACAGAAAGTAATATCGAAGTCGATCGTAGAAACGTTGAATTTACAACAGTTTTATTTGTTAACAACTTTTGTTGTAACATCAATATACTTATGATGCAGTCCTTCAGGCCTCCAAAATCTACAACGGAAAAACAATGCAAATCGATGTTTTTAATTTCAGAATGTATGGGAAAAGATCAATTTTTACATCCTTTAACGACCCCCCTTTTTCCATGTAAAAATCGGGTTTACAATGAAATTGGATGTAGAAACAACAAATGTGATTATATTTCTATTGTAAATTTTCCAGAATAACATTGTTTTTCGTTGTAATATAACAATAAAAACTGCTGTAATACTGTTATGCATTTCTATTCGGGCTGGCTTTCCAGTCACGAGAAGGGACGGCGTCAGCATCACAAGCGATGAATATGCATGACTGACGGTCATGGTGTTGAACGGCTGACCCTGAAATCTATCCCAGAACCGTATTCGTTCGTTCAGTCCGAACGATATTGCGTAACTCGGGGAACACGCAAGTGCGACGATTGAGTCGTCATGGGCTTCAATTTTGTACATACAGGCACCTATAAATAATCAATCAATTTAATTATGCAGATTTAGGCCATACCGTAAATTTGGCTGACATACCCCGTATCAAGTCCCACACACATAGCACACCATCCTGGCAACCAGATGCGCCAATCTCGGCTTGCCACTGGTCTATGAAAATACATGTGATAGGACCGCAATGGCCTTTTAGGGTGAACTGCAATAGGTGGCTATCGAGCCGGAACACGTTAACAGTGTGGCCCTGGCTGCCAGTAATGGTTGTACCGCCTGCCACTTCCAAACATGTCGCCGGTGACCCTGCTGGTGAAACTCCAGGATACATCGAAGCTCCTCCTCGGATGCGTGATGTTGAGCTGACAACGCTGTGGACGGATTTGAGCCGGCGGATTGCCGAAATAAACTAAAGCTTCCTGCCGAACCGCTGCGTACGTGGGCTAAAAAGAATAAGAATTAAGGCACTTGATGACATACTCATTACAGACTGAAAATTAAATGACTTAGAATATACAGTGTTTTAAAAAAACAAGTAAAATCTGTCTGTGCCCTAGGTGAGCTTAAAAAATTGCTTGAAACATAGAACTTACTTCGCTCATATGCAGACGTAAATCCCCAATCGATCTGACAACCTTACGTGTGTGTACGTTTCCAGTCTCAGAAAATCGATTCGTTCACTCAACCGTGCGACTATCACTTTGTCACCGGCGAGATTTATGTTAGTTACCCCATTGTTGTGGGTGTTTTCGGTTTTATATATATCCTGCAATGAAACGTCCGTCAATAGTTGTAATAAAAAACAAATGACTCCAAACAATTTACCTTGAAGTTACCAGTCGTTCCCTACCAGAACTTTAACCGCCCATCTGCACACCCAATCTCTATGAGATCATCAAAAAAGTCCAGATACCAGATCGGCGAAGTCTGGTAACATTTCTTCCGCGCTGAACTTCCTCCTCCAGGTGGCTGAAAACATTCCCCAGCGCTCATCTGCTCTCGGGGTGGGATGAAGCCGTATGATTGGACTTACTCTGACCGCTGCTACATCATAGCCCTTGGTCGAATTATTCCACAAAAACCGAATTCGCAGATCCGCACAAAACCTTTTGGGCATACACGATTATCATTTGTGAAATGTTTCTCCAACTGGACGGTAAAATTAAACCATTCTGGGTTAATATTTTCCTGCATCTCATTCTGATGATTGTGCCTGGTAAAGTTAAACTGTAATTTTCTCTTCAGTTTGAAAGTAAAACTGGTCGGCGAACTCTCTGGAAACGGGAGACAGCTGATGTTTTTGGATTCCTTGGCAGGATGAAACACATCAGATAGGTAGAGAAAACAGAAAAAAAAAAAACAAAAAATATGTCATCGATGTTTTAAGAGCACTTTTCACTTTAGAGCTGCGTTGTCAGATGGTTTTGTATAACAGGTTTGTTCTAGTATACAGAAGTTGCTCCGGAGCAAACAGAAGCAAAAAATACTTCTTTTTTACTCCGGTTGGCTACCGGAAGTAGAAAAAAGAGAAGAGAACATAGGAACGATTTTCTCTCTGTTTGCTCCGGAGTACTTCCACTTTCTACTGGTACTGGAACAAATCTAATCTCGGTATAGTTCTAAATAAAAAATAGGTATTTATCGGTGTGAAGATGTAACCAAAAGTTACCTGCAAATTATTGGTATTAAATTATAGATCATTCTAATGTTATGTAATCAAACCTACCGAGCTCAATCAATTTCAGAATCGGTTGTTGAGCTTCATTTGAAATTTTGATAGTAACCTGGCAGATTGCTGAATCAATTTCCGGATGATTTGATGTGGAAAGGTGAAGACGTTTTCTAAAAATGCCCATACGTAATATTAGTTGATCTTATTATATGAAAATCGTGATTTTTTGGTAAGAAAAAAGAAATCGGTATTTTTAGTAACTTTATTGGTATTGAAATTAAAAATCGGTTTAAATGTCGATAAATCGGTATATTCTGCAACACTGTTTTGGGGTTCATCTACGTCAAAACAATGTTTTTGACAAATTGGAATGAACTCTTGGAGTTCATACCCAGTAAACGAAACGGCGAATAGCCAGATTAAAACAGATGCCGGCTAGCTGGAACTATGTTATAGGCTACCCGCCGTAACTTAATTTCATATTCCCCACACGAAGTTTATCCAAATGGTGAAAAAGTATGGAGAATCGGGGTAAAATAGGACAGGGGAATACAGAGTAAAATGGGCAGCTCGAAGAATTTTTGATTTTTTCAATAGTTAGAGACACCAAATTAACGTGACAGTATTCAGAATTGATCCAGCGATGAAAACGAAAGCTGTTCTGCATATAAAATTTTTTGACGAGAAAGGTCTATTGGTGATTGCTACTATTTTTGCCGGAAATTTCTTATAATATTGTTCGTCATAAATTCTAATGCTTCTATGTTTGCGAGTCTATGCCACTCGTTTGTGCTAAACCAGGGAAAAAAATCGAAATCATTTTCAGAATTTTATCCTGAATCCTTTGAAGCGTTTTCTTCATAGTAGCACAACAATTTGCCCAAATTAGTACTGCATATAGCATTGTAGGTTTAACAATATGTTAAATATTTTGTTCTTTAGGCAGAGCCTAGAATTCCTGTTTATAAGAGGTATAAACATTTTATGTATTTGTTGCATTTTGTTTGGATTCTTTCAATGTGATCCTTAACCCTCTAGAATGTTTGAGTGCATCGTATTGAAAATACCCACGTATTTTGAATATAATAGACCTTTCTCGTCAAAAAATTTTATATGCTAGGATGCTTTTTTTTATCCCCGATGCGTTACTACCTATTGCCGCGATGATTTGGTACCTCTAACTATTGAAAAAATCAAAATAGTGCGAGCTGCTCATTTAACTTCATATTCTGAATACCTATCTTGCCTTGTTTTCCCGTATTTTTACACCATTTGGATGAATTTCCTGTGGGGAATACTAAAAGGATGCCAGATCTGCATATATATATATATATATATATATATATATATATATATATATATATATATATATATATATATATATATATATATATATATATATATATATATATATATATATATATATATATATATATATATATATATATATATATATATATATATATATATATATATATATATATATATATATATATATATATATATATATATATATATATATATATATATATATATATATATATATATCTGCAGATTTTGCATTTTCGTTGCAGATCTTTTGCAGATCACAAATATTTAGCAGAACAAAGCTTATGTTAGCCAATTTACACCAGCCTTCAACATTTTTGATCATTTAAAATATCAACATACTACATTTCTATGTCAAATTTATTGTAGATTTTTGTGGCAATCTGCAGTCTCTTATATTTCTAGATAAACATATGATTACGGCTTAAAAGCCAACTGTCAAAGTTCTCTTTGGAAGGAAATTCCGGACAAACCGTTATTCGCCAATCACAGATCTTGGTAGCAAACTAAAGAGAAAAGTTCTCTTTCGTTAACTGTTATAAACTGTGTTAACTGTTATAAACTGTGTTTAGCCAGTAACGATTTGTCCGGAATTTCCTTTTAAAAAGAATTTTGACAGTTGGCTTTTAAGCCGTAATCATATGTTTGTCGAGATTTGTGCTGCAGGCTATTGGCTAAATAGAGTTGGCATCACTGATGCTGAAATGATTCATTCATATACCTGTCAAAAGCATAGAACATTGTATGAAAATGTATAACCTCACTTTTCTGACAGTTCAGAGAGCGTGTTCACCTAAGACTTGTTTACTTGGACTTTTAAAATTTACATTACTTGAGTGAATAGGGGAAAGTGAGGCAATATCGCCATGTGGGGCGAGTTGAGCACCCCCGTTTTCCAAAAATCTATGAACAATTTTCGATTTTTTTGTTTGCACGAATGCTCCGTCAACCACCATTAGATGGTGTAATACTTCAATTGCGACAAAAAAACAAATCCTAAAGCACAAAAAATACAAAAATCTGATGGGATGTCAAAAAACTGAAAATGTTATTAGATTCAAGCTATATGAAATAAGCATTCGCATGGCGTATGTGTGCGGTAATCGAAAAATGCAAACATCTTCGGAATATTTAACGTCTTTCTATGTATTTCAAACCTAAAAATAATTTAACAAGACTTTGTAGTTCCCTCAAAAAAAAAAAAAATTGCGAAAATAGCCCTACGGCATGGGGCAAAATGAGCAGCACACAAATCTCATATGAGTTCATGCATTAAATTCCGAAATGTTATCCATATGTAAACGTTTTATACCTGAAGCTACTACGAACGATGAATAATAATATTTGCTTGAGAAAATTACTGGCAAAAATATGATTTAAACAAAATGGAAATTTGATTCTAATAGTTACGAAAATGATGTTAAAAAGCTATAAGATGAATTTCATAGGCAACTAAATGTCACTAAATCAATGGAAAATATGATTCCTAATAATTATAAGTGAAATAAATATAATATTTTGCGACATGATCATATTGCCCCTTAAGATTGCTCATATTGCCCCACAAGCTTTTTACCAAGCCAAAAATCGATCATTACAAAAAACGACTATTTTCAAAGATTTTTAATTTTCTTCAGCATGTTTAGTAACTGCGTGTGAAGAATATGTTTTACCGTACCAGTAGAGGGCAATTTGGGATTATTTGTATGTTTCGCTGCAGATATATTTGCCTTCAACCTTATGGTGCTTATATTGCCTCACTTTCCCCTACGTTTGATGCTCTTTAGCGGACCCTAGACGTGCAGAAATATTGTCAATTAATCGATTATTGCTCAATACATTGATCGTGTAATGGTATCTTGAGAATATTGATCATGTAGAAATCAAATGGGATTGACGTATTGAAGCAGTCTTCACAATATTTTTATTGGCAATATTCTTGTCTCGTGTAGGGTCCGCTTTTGAAAAAATATCAACTCAAGAGGGATGAGAATTGGAACATTGGGAACCTGGTTCATACATTGACCAATCAGCGCTGGATGGAAAAGTCGGTGACATATGCTGAATCATAAGATCAAGCATTGGGCTATAAAACGATTGCTTTCTGGATGATAGATAAAGATTTGTACACATTTTTTGATCGTGGGTTAAGTCCTAACAAGATGATTCGACTGATTATTCATTTTTAGGTGGTGAAGTTTTCCTGAACTTTATAGGTAACCAATTCGGTCGATGATAAGTTGTTGAAATGATTTTGATCGTGCCATGCACCATACCGAAGAGCGTTTCCATTGGTCAGAATGCCTACCAGCATATGTTAGCTGCTAACATGAGGACGTTTTTGATTTTCGCATCGGCGGTGTTTCTGGCCAAGTCCAGGACTTTGTAATAGTCTTTGTGAACTGATATTTGTAATAACTTAGAGTTCTTTACTTAGCGTCAGGATACGCGGAACCGCTGCTAGCTTTCGAAAGCCAATTCCTAGCTGCTGCTATCAGTCTCTCTCTCTCTCTCTCTCTCTCTCTCTCTCTCTCTCTCTCTCTCTCTCTCTCTCTCTCTCGACTGAGGACTACAATTTCGGTCGACTAAATTATGCTATGAAAATCAATTCATTGTAAGGAATTACGCTGCGTTCCGTGGTGATTATGTGTGTGGATTCACTTCGGCAGTCAGACCTTAAGGGTAATTTTGCTATCTTATTCTGCGGAATAAATCATCTGCCTAAAGCCTCTACGTTATACTATGGTCGCTTAAAACACGCCCTGCTATTTAATCTTGTAGCTCTCGGGAAGTTAGTCCTGGCACTCTTCTTGACTATTGCTGGCACTATACCGCCTTGGCGAGAGCGACAATTGCTCACTCGACAGGCAGTGAGTACAAGAACTCTGCTACTACCTGCCTGAACCCCTCGTTAAAACCTTCGTCCTGCCAGAGTGTTAGCCTCATCCGATACCGGAGCGTATTGCTGAACCGAATCAATCTGCTACTGGCACTGCTTCCTTGGAATCGGAATCGCTGAATATTCTCGTTAGGCGAATGTCCAACGGCGTGGCCGAAGGCAAACCGATTGCAGCAACACCACCAGCCGTAGCTGACATTTCAGCTTTAAATCCAAGTCCCTGTCATTGACATAGCGACAGACGAGTGCGGTGCAGGCTGGACCATCGGTTGACTCGGTGCCGGACGGGGCGAAACAGCTGCAACTGGAGCGGACATAGAATGGGATGTAAAGGTCATCGCCAATTCTCTGCGACTAACATTGTTATTCAGCAAAAAAAAACAAACAGAAATTGATCGCAATAACGAAAAACCTGTTTTAATCCACCTAATGGTGTAATTGTGCCTTTCTCATTTATCCAATAGCAAGTTACTTTCAATATATTTGTGAAAATGTCTATTACATTCTTATTACACTTTGCACATATTTACAAGGGCACGAATGCGTCGAACCTGATGCGTAACATGTTGACGATGACGTCCTTGGAACAAATATATAATATTTAATAAATCAGTATGAATTAAATGTTGTCTTCGTATAACATATTTTGGAATGCAGTGGGAGGGGAAAGGGATTATACCTGTAAAAGAGGATGTGAGAGAGGCCTAGTGGGTGAAAATGAATTCAGAATATGCCCGGTACCTTAGTTCGGTTTAAATTCCTATGCAACCGTAGTAACTCCGGAATCAAAAGTCAGATCTGAATGAAATTCAATAGCAGTCAATGGGTGTGTTGTATTTATTATTTGAAATCAAGTTTGTAAAAATTTGTTAGGAATTTGCTGAGAAATAGGTGTGATATTATCATCAGAGCCTAAAATTCTCATACCTGAACGACGAAATTCAGAGAATTGATTTTCGTCCTTTTCCTGCCTCATTCGTCTCTAACTGCATGAAAAAATAAAACAATAAAGGCGATGTCCCTTCCTCTCTCGATTCTATGAAAACGAGTAGCAGCAGCGACTTTCGTTTTCCTATGACAATCCGAAGTTGCAATTTCGTTTTGATGCATGGTAAGTAATTTGCGATTTTCATTCATTAAATGAAATTAATGCAATGTGCATCTAATAATGCAACTAGAACATAGTTAAAATAAAAAATATGCACACCGATCAGGCTTCCGCCTTACAATACCATCATTAGCTCGCAAATCTACAGAATCGAGCATCGTCAAATAAATATCATTGCTACCCGACTAGGAGAAAATACCTGGCCAATAACCCGAGCATCCTATTTGCTGGTATCATACCAAAACCTGGTATTAATTGATTATTAAGACCTCATTGAGGTATTAAGCTGGTATTGAAGAAACATTCTTCAATACCTGCTTAATACCTCAATAAGGTATAATACTTTATTTTAGTATTATTTATGTATTCCAGTTATTTTTACAAATACCAAGTCAATACCTTAAAAAATACCTCCATAGAGTGAATTTTGTTACTGGAAGGTTGAAAAGGTTTTGTTATTATTTAGGTATTATAATAACTCGTTTCATTATCAAGTAGTTATTCGTAGTACATGTTTCAGTTATTATTTCAAGTATTTTACCTCTTATGCAAGGCTCCTCAATACCTTATTGTGGTGTTCATTATTGGGTACAGTATACCTGATTTTGGTATTCTGAAGCTATTTTCTTCTGCTTGGGTAGTGTATGTTCGTTTCCCCAGCAGTCAATATCGAATGTACCAATATCATTCTGAATCTCAAAGCGAAAACGAGCGTGTGGAGAGAATAATGAAAACGCTCTGCTACATGCTTGCTTTGTCCTAGCATGTTGTCTCATTTTCGATTTCGCAAAGTGCTAGTGGTATGGAAAGAAGCTTCGTTCTTTCGTCATTTTCGCCTGATTTTGGCAAATGAAAAAAACATTTTCCGACTCTGATTATCATACGAACTTTGATAGTTACCCGAGAGTATCAAGAACCGTCATAGGTGACCAATATTTTTTTTGTTTTGATTATAAAAGTTTTAACCTTAGGGTCATTCGCCTCTTTGTCGGGTTGGAGAAATCTCTTTAGAGAAATCTCTAACCCTATATGCGAGGTTGGGAATGCTATCTCCACCCCTTAAGTGGTGGCCAATATGGTCAAAACTACTTTGATTGGTCTTTAGGGATGTAGGCCCACGAATCCAAGTAATGTTAAATCCGTTTCAATATGTATTGCATCATTTTGACATCTTCATGTTGTAAATTTATAACAGAGCCGTAGCAATCCTATTTTGCGTGAGGGGGCAAATTTTTTGATTAAACTTAACGTATATTTAAAGCAAGGGTCGGGAAGAAAAATTATTTTTAATATTTAGAGCCACAGTACTCAAGACGATACTGACTCCTGCGGTAGAACACAAGAGGTTACGTCGTCAGCAAACTCTAAGCTTGCTCATATGACCTTTTCCACGCTGTTCTAAACTTTCTTCCTTCATCGTCTCGCTCGTTACAAGATAAAAACAAAAAATTGATTCACTATTAGTCGTTAAGAAAAAGGAAAAAAGAGAATCGTTGCTAGAATCCCTTGGTCGGCAGCTACTAAGTGATTTGGTATTTAATGTGGATGATGCGGTTGCACAATGTCGCGACACGGATCTAATGTCGCGGGCCAAGATCCCGACGCTGCAGTATTCTTTTAAGCAGAGGTGGGTAAGAAAACCAGCCGGTACGTATATTCACTGGTATGGTCCCTAAAATCTCAACACGTGTAAACGAGTGATGCACATCGTATTCGGTTTGGATTTCGTTCACACGGCAAACGAAAGAAAAACCTCCACCGTGTCTCAGTTTATAAAACCAAACCGAGCCACTCAGCACCGTTTACATGTGTGTACGAATTTCAACTTGTGTTGATGTATTCTCAGAAGCGGTTTCGGTTTGGCTTTAGAAAACCGAGCCTGGTTTTTTTTCTGTACACGGTGCTTTGATTGAAAGAAGAAGCAGTAAATTCGTCTGCAGTGCTGCCGAATAGACAACTGAGTTCAATTAGTTGTTGAGAGTCAATGGGGTAATATCGAAACGGCTGGTTCTGAGCAGTTGTTAAAAATTCAACAAATGATGTTTGTTTCAATGCTGAACCATAAAATGTAGATATGATTGATTTGGCAAAGTTGTCTAGAGCATACAAATTGATGTTAATGTCAAAATGTTTAAATTGAAATTAAAGAAAACAATGCAATCAGCGATGTCAATAAAATAATAAAACCTGTTTTAATCCACCTAGAGGTGCAATTGTGCCTTTCTCATTTCTACAAACTATGATTTAATAGCTGGTTCGTACAATATAACATTATGGAAATGTCTTTCATTCTTATTACACTTGGTAAGTATATATAAGAGTACCTTTTTGCATTTATCGCGGTATCGGTTTGAATCGGAGTTTTCTATGTGATCGCACTCCACAACCCGTAATTCCGGAGCCGGATGCAGATGGAATTTAATATCAGTTTCCAAGAATGCAACACCTTTCATTTGAGAATAAGTTGATCAAATCGGTCTAGCCATTTTCGAGAAACCAATATAACCGTTATTCTGAATTTGGATGCTTCCGGATCCGTCGTTGGTGGCCAGTGTGGCCAAAGAGATTTTGAATAACTGTTGGCGACCTAGATCTACAAATTCAACAGTTGTGTTTACATTTTGGGAAAAAATTCACCTTTTTACATTCATCGCAGAATTCGTTAGAATCAGGATTTGCTGCGTGATCGTACTTATCACCCTGTAATTCAGGAACCAGAACTCGGATCCACACAAAATTCAACAGCAGCTGATGGACCTTTCATTTAAAATCAAGTTTGTCAAAATCGGTTCAGAAAATTCCGAGAAACCGATGTGGAATCGGTTTCTCGGAATTTTCTCGAACATAATCGAACGCCTTTGTGTATAGACGTGTTTTTACGGTCCGCAGTTAATTGTTATTTATTTATCTTTCTACCGTCGCGCGTGTGTTCAATCCTATTAAACAACGGTTATCATAATGAGCTGCAGTGTGACATCTTGTAATATCAGCGACGATCGTTTCTTGTGGCAGTGTGAATTCTGCAGAAAATGTTATCACGCAGCTTGTGTAGGAGTCCAGCGAAATCAAGAAGAATTTATCTCGCACTTCATGATTCCCCTGTGTGCAGATTGCCAGCATAATCTAAAGGTAGGCATAGACACACGAAAAGTGCTGTACCAACAGGAAAAATTATTTGAATCTATAACTACGCAAACGGACTGCAACTTACAAATAGCAGCCGACATAAAAAAGTTCAATTCAATTGTTGACTTATTCGAAAATGTGGAGCTGCAGCTTAAAGAATCAGTGGCGAATGTGAACATAAACACATCGTCGCAAGTGGCAAATGCTGTATCGGCACTATCGCAGGCCATTGACAGTAATTCTTTTAATAAGGCCGATGAGCTGGTCACGCTGAAAAACCATATCACATCACTATTCAACATATCTATGGGATCCACAAAAAAACACATTGAAGAGTATGTAAATGATCTCACTGCCGATTTGACCAGAGAATTGAAAAAAATCTGCAGCGAAGTTCAGAACTTGAGCACCCTTACCATAGATATGGCAGCTCATTGTAATGAACACTACCTGAGTGAATCGCGTCCTACACGTGAAGTTTTAGACGAAGTGAAAATTATAACAAATTCAGTTGGCAGTGACATTCTCAAAGAAGTACAATCTCTTGCCGGCTCAATTAACACTTTGGATAGCAGTATACGCGATGCTTGTTTGCCACCAGCGGGCCCCAGCTTGATGGACGAATTAAATGCCCAATCAACAAAATCGGGTGACTCAGGTCACCGTTCCACTGCCGAAGCCACTGAAGGGTGGCGCTTTTTGGGTTCGAAGAAAGTGTGGCGCTCTGACTGGACGGAGTACGACACACGTAATCAGCATAGAATTCAACAGCAAAAGATGAAAGATAGGGCGATGGCACGAAGAAAAGCTAATAAAAAGCAGTTGCATCGGGTAATAAATGATCGCAATAAAAACAGACACCAACGTAGCCGTAATACTAATGAGACAAATAAACATCAGATATCCAGAAGCAGTTATTATAACTATAACCTCAATGACAACAATAATAGCAACAACAATAGCAATAATAATCGTAACAACAATCGCAACAACAATAGCAGCAATAATCGCAACAACAACAACAATACGCAATGCGGTCGTCCAACAGCTGGCAACTCTCTTCCCCGGGATAAGGATCTACTTGCGGCGGCAAGGGTGCAATTCTCTAGGCCTCCGTTTGAAAATCAGCGTGGTATCAGGTTTCAACGTGGTGAAACACTGAATCCATACCCGGTTGTACATCAATTTAACTCAACTTTCGCACCAGATAGGTTTGTAACCCCTGTCCTGACGAATTCCTTTTCTCAGCGCTGTTCAGCTTGTTCCTGTGAGCATTCGTGTTTTCGTCCAACCTAACGCACTCTTCAGAGGCAGACCATGACGAACCGGTTACGGATGAAAACGGATCAATAGTTTTGCATGATATTTCTAAGTATGACAAATTGCCATTAACTTTATCAGAAACTCTTTCAGAAATTTTGATATATTGTCAAAATTTTAATCGTATGCAGAGCGCATCTAAAATGAGCAAAATCTATAGTAATGTATTGAGCTCCTCTTATTCTGTTATTTTAGGCACTGAAACAAGTTGGAACGATAGCATAAAAAGTGAGGAAATTTTTGGTAGTGGCTTTAACGTATTCAGAGACGACCGAAATCTTTTAGTATCTCAAAAGAAGTCTGGTGGAGGAGTTCTTATAGGCGTTTCGGCTCAATTTAATTCTGAAATTCTTCCCACAGTGAAGTTTAAAGAATTTGAACATGTGTGGGTTAAAGCGAACATTTCAGGTGAAATACATGTTTTTGCCTCTGTATATTTCCCACCAGAGCATGCTAATATATCATCGTATGAAGCCTTTTTCAAAATTGCTGAACAAATTTTATTTGAACTTTCGGTCGAGGTCAAAGTTCACATTTACGGAGACTTTAACCAGCGCAATGCCGATTTTATTCCGGATTCTGAAAATGAAAATATTCTAATCCCAGTCGTAGGAGAAAACGAAACATTGAATTTCATCTTTGACAAAACTGCTAGCATAGGATTAAATCAAATTAATCATGTAAAAAATCAACAGAATTGCTATCTTGACCTTTTATTTACAAACACTCAGGATGATTTCTGTGTATCTGAATCTTTGGCTCCTTTGTGGAAAAATGAAGCTTTTCATACTGCTATTGAATTTTCTTTGTTCATCCATAAAAATCAAGAACCCAACGTCTATGACTTTGAGGAAGTCTTTGAATACCATAAAGCTAATTATGACAATATCAGACGGAAGGTAGGTAATGTCGACTGGCAAAATACTCTTAGGAATGAAGCGAATATTGAAACCGCCCTGGACGTATTTTACAAAATAATTTTCGAAATTATTCATGAAGAGGTGCCCATTAAGAAGAAAAGACGACACGGTAGCTCGAAGCATCCTATTTGGTACAATAGGCAAATTAAAAATCTGAAAAATAGGAAACAAAAAGCCCACAAGCTATACAAGAAAAATCAAAATAACGAGCACTTGGTACAATATCTCGACATTTGCGATAAACTAAATATTGCCATAGATTCTGCACTTGCGGATTACAACTCCAAAACTGAACAGCAGATTAAATCCAGTCCAAAGAATTTTTTTAACTACGTCAAAACTAAATTAAAATCAGATAATTTCCCATCAACAATGCACTTGGATGACAACGTACATAATAGCCCGAAAGAAATCTGCAACCTATTTGCAACATTCTTCCAAGAAATATATACAACTTTTTCTGAACAAGACCGCGATCGCGATTATTTTGCTTTTCTTCCAGATTTTCCTATGGATATTGGCGTCAGTCATGTCATAGTGGAGGACATTTTCAATGCTCTAAACCATTTGGATTCATCAAAAGGTGCTGGCCCTGATGGAATTCCACCATTATTTATGAAAAACCTAGCAACCGAGCTTACAACTCCATTGTTCTGGCTCTTTAATATGTCTTTACAATCTGGAGAGTTTCCCAAAACATGGAAGAGTTCTTTCTTAGTACCTATATATAAATCTGGGAAAAAATCTGACGTTCGAAATTATCGTGGAATAGCCATAATCTCCAGCATTCCGAAACTTTTTGAATCAATCATTAACGAAAAAATATTTCTTCAAATAAAAAACAGAATTACTAACCTCCAACATGGCTTCTTCAAAGGTCGTTCGACCTCAACAAATTTACTAGAATTTATTAACTATTCACTGATTGCAATGGACAATGGAAACTACGTGGAAGCACTTTACACAGACTTTAGTAAAGCATTTGATCGAATCGACATCCCAATGTTACTTTATAAATTAAAAAAGATGGGAATTGAGCCTGAGCTGCGTACGTGGTTAGAATCATATCTATCCAACCGCCAGCAAATAATCAAATTCAAAGGAAAGCAATCTAATCCAATTGAAGTCACCTCAGGAGTTCCACAAGGCTCTCATTTAGGACCTCTATTGTTTATTTTATATGTGAACGATATTTCCTTCCTTCTCAAAAAACTGAAAGTACTAATCTATGCCGATGACATGAAACTTTACTTGGAGATAAGAAATGCCGAGGATATTGATACATTCCAAAACGAAATTCTAGTTTTCCACACGTGGTGTCAAAAAAGCCTCCTACAGCTAAACGTGAAAAAATGCAATTCAATCACTTTTAGTCGAAAACGACAAACATCGAATGTTGTGATTACCTTAGGAAGACAGACTGTAGCAAAATGTGAAAGAATTAGGGATTTAGGCGTTATATTAGATTCCAAGTTAAATTTTATTGATCATTATAACACAATTATTCACAAAGCTAACAACATGCTCAGTTTTATAAAACGCTTTAGTTATCATTTTGTAGATCCGTATACAATCAAAACATTATATATTGCTTATGTTAGGTCGATATTGGAATATTGCAGCATCGTTTGGTGCCCTTTTTCAAGCACACATGAAGAAAGAATAGAATCTGTACAAAAACAATTCATATTATTTGCCCTTCGTAAACTAGGTTGGATAGCATTTCCTTTGCCATCTTATGAAGCACGCTGCATGCTTATCAATATACAAACATTGAAGGAACGTCGTGAATTTGCAATGCTTTCGTTCATTAATAATATCGTCTCGCATCGTATTGATTCAGCCGAAATTTTATCCAAATTGAACTTTTATGCACCTTCTCGACAGCTACGAAACCGAAGCATATTCTCAATAACTCCATATCGCACAAATTATGCAAAATATGGCCCTATAAATCGAATGATGGCTGTTTATAACCGCTATTGCGAATCAATTGATTTTACAATGTCCAAACTAAAACTCACACAATATTTTATACATAAAAGAAATTCTAACGCATAAGAAAATGATTCTGTAAAAGCTGAAATTGTTTTATTTATAATAAAATTACGTATATATATATTTTAGTAAATAAGAAAAATGTAAACATTACTGTAACTATACCAGTCTACATCGATTGACGAAATAAATAAATAAATAAATAAATAAATAAATCAACAAATTTTGTTTTGTAACCATACTCTTCAACTCGTAATCCGGAACAAGATGTCGGTTGAAAATGAAATTCAATAGCAACCTTTAGTCATCTCCGAAAAACCGATGTGGACATTTTGTTAACAAATCCGCACATACACACACACATATACATACATACATACATACATACATACATACATACATACATACATACATACATACATACATACATACATACATACATACATACATACATACATACATACAAACATACATACATACATACATACATACATACATACATACATCCATACATACATACATACATACATACATACATACATACATACATACATACATACATACATACATACATACATACATACATACATACATACATACATACATACATACATACATACATACATACATACATACATACATACATACATACATACATACATACATACATACATACATACATACATACATACATACATACATACATATACACATACATACATACATACATACATACATACATACATACATACATACATACATACATACATACATACATACATACATACATACATACATACATACATACATACATACATACATACATACATACATACATACATACATACATACATACATACATACATACATACATACATACATACATACATACATACATACATACATACATACATACATACATACATACATACATACATACATACATACATACATACATACATACATACATACATACATACATACATACATACATACATACATACATACATACATACATACATACATACATACATACATACATACATACATACATACATACATACATACATACATACATACATACATACATACATACATACATACATACATACATACATACATACATACATACATACATACATACATACATGCATACATACATACATACACACATACATACACACAGATATTTTGCGAACTGAGTCGAATGTTATATGAGACTCGGCCGTCCGATCCTCGGTTAGAAAGTCGGTTTTTGGAGCAATTGCATAACCTTTCTATATGAGAAAGGCAAAAGAATAATATTTAATTAGCTTAATCAGCATGATTTCAATGTTATCTTCATGTGACTATATTTTGAAATGTTGGTGGAATGGGTTTGAAAGTGGAGGGAATGGGGGGTTAGTAGAGTGGGAGTGGAGGATGCGTCAGAAATCCTTCCTCTTATTTCGGTATACGCGGTGGATGAAGGAAATGCGGGCGTGAGGGTGGTCCAAGGGGAGATGAGTGATGAAGGAGGGAGGTGTAAGGGCAAGGCGGGGGAGGGGGAGGGGCGGCGATGTAATACTCAACTGCATATTTTGCCTCCCATTTGAGACTTGGTTTGAGAAAATCGGTTCAGTCATCACCGAAGAACCGATGTGACTTTAATTGTGGAATATGCCCGGAATTCCGGACTTCCGGAATCGTCGATAGTGGACATTATATTCAAAGAATGTTTGATTGGCAATCAGTGATCTAGATCTGCGATTAGAAGTAATTTGGCGACCATTTCAATAGTTTTTAGCCTCTGAGGTATTACGATTGTACCTATTTATATGGGAAATTCCAGTGTATCCTTACTAACACCCCTGTAACTCCGGAAGCAAGAGTCAGAACCGAATGAAATTCAGCAGCAGTCAATGGTATTACTGTATCTTTCATTTGAAATCAAGTTTGTAAAAATCGGTAGAGAATTCGTTGGGGAATGGGTGTGATATTAGTTTAGGAACCCAATGTGGATGGCCAATGTGGTTAAAGCTGCTTTGATTGATCATTAGTGATCAAGACTCGCAACGTAGAGTAATGTTACATCAATTTTAATATGTTTTACACCATTTGAACATCATGGTGGTACCAGTTTATATGGGAATTTGCTGTGTGACCGCACTCTTCAACCCGTAACTCCGGAACCGGAAGTCAGATCAACTAAAAATTCAATAGCAGCTTATGGGAGTGTTATACCTTTCAGATGAAACTAAGTTTGCGAAAATCGGTTCAGCCATCTCTGAGAAAATTGTGTGAGTTTAAATGACACACACATACACACACATACACACACATACACACACATACATACACACACACAGACATTTGCCGATCTCAACGAACTGAATCGAATGGTGTATGACACTCGGCCCTCCGGGCCTCGGTTAAAAAATCGATTTTTACAGTGATTGCATAGCCTTTCTTTATATGAGAAAGGCAAAACAATAAAATCAATTAAATTAATGAAATCAATTAAACATGACTTAAGTCACTTGAAGCTTCACATTAACACTCAATGTATTCAAAGTGACCTGTATCGCCAATAGTTGTATCAATGAGATCTAATGCACGTCTTGTTAGGCGATTCTCGAATAATCTCGAGCACGCACTCGCATTTTGTATTGCACAGAGGCAATTGCGTGTATGTGTGTGTTATTCACATATGGTAAGCAACTTGACCGCAAGTGGGGGAAAACTCACGATTAGGTCCTTATTTTCTGAGTGCTGGTAATACGTATTTCTGTTATTTTTGCTGTTACTGTACATCGTTTTGAAACATCTTGAAGTTTTGGTCGCGAACATTCGAGTTTAGAGAAAACTACCAGTAAATTATTCAATTACAACAAAACTTAATTCATTGAGAACAGCAACCAACTAACGAATCGCAAAAACACTTTCATTTTATAGACCGCTGTTAAAAACTAAGTTTCTTTAAGGAATAAATATTTCCGGCGATACCAGTGTGTGTAGTAAATCTTCTGCAGAACAATTAATTTTTTAAACAATGTTGCGCAATAATTTGAATAAAAAAATTGTTCACATTGTGTCCAATCACGAAGTTGTCTGTCTCATTACAACAAAACATGTAAAACGAGCTTCAATCATTAATGTGGATATTGGTCCACAATCTAACCATGCTAGTTGTTAAATCATCATGTATAGTCCGCCATTTTTTATTTCTAATTTACGACGCAATTCAAGTTTCGTTTCCTTGGAAATATATGCGTATTTAAATGTGCATGCTTTTAAATGCTAAATCGTCGTGAAAATAACACCATATTGTGATGCAAAATGACGACGAATAACAATTTTTAATCTCTAAACAAACTTTTCGATATCAAAAATACCCTTGTTTCATGATATTTTTTACCATTAAAATAAATAAATTGTTGAATACCAGTAGTATTGAATATAGCTCGCCATTTCAGATTTTAAATGACGGCAGGCATCAATTTGGGATCTTTTGACATATTTCTTACATTTAAAATGTCCATGTCGCGTGATTCTAGATGACAGAATATCTTGAATATACCGTCATCTTAAATTTTGATCTGGTATCATGGGTATAAAAACAGCGAAGGCTATTAACTTTCCTTTTACTTTCGATTTTTGGGCAGTTTCCCATATCAAACATACCCATATTGTCAACTTCCTGATGATAAATCATTATGAAAATGTCGCAATATTGAGTTAAGCAACGCCATTTATGACCACGAACATAATTTATTTGAACAGAAATATGTCTGAAGACAGTTTTTCAATTACCGAAAAAATACTTTGCATTATAAAGAAAATTGTTTAGATTTCTTAATAAAAATACTAGCAGCACTAGCACAGCCGATAAACATCAACCCGAATACACAACCGCAACACAACCGAAGTTTGGTTTCGTTATTCTCGTGTTTCCTTCCCATACTCGTGCACCGGTAAACGAAAATCAAAACCAAACCGCGTTGCTGTGTAAACGAAACTCGGTTTGGTTTTCGTGTCTCGTATAAACACAACCAGCAATAAGACCGCACACAATGTAAAGGAAACATAATCACTTGTGAAAATTTGGTTTACCGTACCGGTACTCAACCGGTATTTTCCCACCTCTGCTTTTAAGTTGACCCGTGAACTTCAGGTCATGAATGGTAACGTGCTATCAATTCACCTGGAATTTGTGCAGAACCTGGAAGTATTCTGTGCTGCAGTGGCAATCGTAAGATGTTTACGAAACCGACTTACACCTAGAGACGACCGTCTCAACATCACCGGGAAAAACAATTACCTCCAAGGTAGCGGAGATTGGAGAGTCGGATCTCGAACAACTCTGCCGCTGTCATTGCACCTACTGAGCTTCGCACGAGATGAGAATCGCATTTTTTTTGAAAAAATGCTAAAATGTAATATGAGTTTGATAAATTATTGAAAACTCAAAAACATAAGTTGTCTAACAGATGTCATTCCAGTCTACAAACAAGAAGGATCAACATGGAACAGTTTTCAAACCTCTATAGATTATTTTCTTGTATAATATGTCAATGAAGTAAAAAATTGCGATCTTTTAAAGTGGGATAAATGATCTAAAAAAATTTCAACATTCAAGATCACCTAATATAATAATCCTTGACTTTGAAGATTTGACAACTTCGAGAAGTTATCAACATAAAACAGCGCCTGCTTTGATATAGAAATTTTAGTGATTAACTCTCATAGAGGTAATTATGGTGAATTAATTTTTCAAAAATATTAAGAGACATGGTGCCTTAGGCAAAGTTTTTGATAATGTCATTTCAAACAATTTTGTTGAAAATA
Organism: Topomyia yanbarensis; assembly: GCF_030247195.1. Taxonomy (NCBI): domain Eukaryota; kingdom Metazoa; phylum Arthropoda; class Insecta; order Diptera; family Culicidae; genus Topomyia; species Topomyia yanbarensis. Next base: position 235,391,263 of record NC_080671.1, read on the forward strand.
TGATGGCTACATGAATTCAACATATAGGGATTTAAATGGACTGGGCCTGCTATATTTCTTCTTAGTGAAGAAAAATTTAGGTGAAAACTATTTTTTTCTGCGCTACGGATAAAATTGTTTGAAGCAATCATTGCGAGTTGAGAACACAAAACCTATAACTAAATTATGGATGGATGGAACTGAAACTTGCGTTTCGACTTCATCTCATCAGAATCCGACACTAACTTGATGGGCGGACTAAGCTAGCGCCGAATTGATGCTAGCTCCTGAAAATGGAATCACTCTTTGTGTTTTTGAGCCCTTTTAAAATCTGGGAATTATTTGTTTTAAATCCAGTTCCCTTATTTTTTTTGTAAGCTTCAAAGGCACCTTGAACGCAATGTGAATTTATTATTTAATTACTGCAGAGGAGATTTATCAAATACAGTAATTTCAGAATAGCTTGTTGTAAAGGTTTTCTACTACTATATTTCGATACTCTGAATATGTGGGATATTTATGTCTTTGACAAAGTTGTTTGAAATAGCACTTTCGAAAACTTTGCTGGAGACATTAAGTCTCGACCCAAATTTGGTTGAAGAGTAATTCTTGTCTATAATTACTTCTAGGAGGATTAACCGTTTAAATTATTCTATTAGCAGATGAACAGTTTTACGTTTTGAAATTCTTCAATGTTACTTAACATCGAAATTTGGCAGTTTCGAATGAATGTGATCGTGACCGTTAAAAATTTATCGAGCATTAATTTTACTTTTCTTCATTAGTCAACCTCACAACTTGCAGTACTAGTACGTAGCACACAAAATTTTAGTACGCCATTCATTGCATCCTGCTAAGAGGCTATTCATATAGTTGATAATACAACAAAAATCCAATGCTCATAAAACCGATCCTGACCTGCTAGAGACAAAATTACATCAGCTTGCAACTAGTTTCTGAAATGTTATTCTTGTTGTTAACCATATTGAATTGTTGTCTAAACTCTACACAATCTAAAAAAATACATTTTCAGCAAATGTTGAAATGTATGTAAGTTTTCGGTAAACAAGCTTATGTTTTATATGCAATCAACCTATTCAAATTTAGATTCCCATTCGAAAAATTGTCTCTAATCCATATTTTGAAGCATCTTTCCAAAAATGAGCTCATAATAATTCAGACAGTTATTTTATTTTACATTGAAGTAATTTGACAACTATGGGATTTTGGCTAAGAGATAAGTTACAAGATCCCCTTCTCACAATTTTCCAAAAGTTCTCATGACGCTTTAAACACAGTTCTCAATGTAGTGATCAGAGAATATTTTTCCAAAAATATTTTGTGGAATATTAAATTAAATTCGTCAGCATCAATTTTTTTTCAATCCAATTAATTTTGGTTTGGGGGGGTTTTAACCACCAAACCCCCCCCCCCTGGCTACGCCATTGCACAGGGAGCTCGCCAGCTGACGAAAAAACACGACACACTAATACAGTAACGGAGTGTTTTATCAGAAGGACTAAGGCGTTACACTTCTATGACCAAATCAGCCACAAGAAGCCCAATTTCAGCGAAGGTCTATCGGATATCAGCTATAGCTTTTGAACCAGTATTTGGGAGGTCCCCGCACAATATCGCGAAGGGCAACAGTGGCTTAGGCGCGAGGAGAAATGAGCAGGCGAAGAAATCGACAAGATGTCAGCTGTCGAAACCAATGAGGTACGCAGTATCAGGCATGGCAAAAGCACCGAACGGTGCTGCATGGTGGGCACTTCTATCAATAAACACGCCACCAAGAGCATTGAAGTTGGTACGCCGTACCAGTGCTCAACAGCAGACACCGGTCGGCGATACCAAGGCACCGGTGTCGGTGCCAGCGCATGGTATTTGACCACCGTGCTCGTTGCTTCGGCAAAGCACCGACCCGAGTGTTTCTGACTTCGGCAGGCACCGCAACCGAGGTGTTTCTGACATCGGCAGGCACTGTACCGAGTGTTTTTAAATTCGTAAAACACGGCAGCTTATATTTCGGTAGCGATTATCGCCGCGCTATTGCTGTCGCTTGGTAAGTGGCTCAAAGCAATTTGGTGCGTTCATATGCATGAACGAGCTTGATACTTCGAAGAATCTGTAATGCACTTTACAGCAAGGAAGGATTAAGTAGGTATGCAAGTAGGAATTATAAATGGATGAATGAATGGATTTAAATTTGCGTTGGTACTGGAGTCGAATTGTACATCTTAGCCAACTCTTACATCAAACAACTTTAGGCCGAGTATTACGTTTGAAAACCATAACTGACCTTTATTCAGTATCAAAATTAAAAAGATTTTTCTGCGCATCGAAATTTAAATATCGTCCGGTCATTTGTATTCTTTAAAGATAAGAGAAAATTCTCTTCTAAAAACTAAAAAAATTATATTTAGACTAACTATTTAACGATTAATAGCGAATGGATTGTAACCTCCACAATTGTATTACTAAAAGTATCATTGAAAGACTAAAGTGTCAAGGTTTTCCGCTACTTAGTACTAGATAGCTCAGTTTGAAAATTTTATTCAGGTATGGAAATACATATGCGCCTAAATTAAATTGAAAAGCAAATTGGAATGCGTTGTAGAAAAAAATGTTGATTTTAAATATTTTTATTCGGTCAACACCTTTCATATGTTTTGTATAATTTTAAGACTTTTGACTCCAAATTGTTAAAATTATTATTACCGTTGCCAAATTTACATTAATAGAGGAAGCCAGAAGTGTTGCAAGTTCCCAGTTTCACGGTTGTATTTTTCATTTGTCTCGAAATGTTCAAAATAAAGTGCCGTCATTATAAAATTAATAAAAATATGATTTCTGAAAAAGTAGTATAAGTCAAGGTCGTTAAGTATCCTGTAAAGTATTCAGCTTTAGTCATAACTTCAAAAAGAAATTATGTTTCCAGCCATCAGTCTGGAAAGTGAATATGTCACTGATTGAGAAAACATTTTAGTTTTTAACTCTAGGTTGCAAGATCATTATTTAAAATGTATGGAAATTCTCTTTTGTTTCCGCATAGGCAAAATCGAACATGAAATTGTAGTATTTTAGTAAAATTTCTAAAGTGGCGGCTTCAGCTAACATCAAATGACTTCATGAGTGCCGTGTATGAATTAAACAAAAACTTTAGGACCAATATTTTCAGTCTACCTTTCGAGAAAATGTGAGTGGATCCAACTAGATTGTATTGCAATTTTTAGAATTCAATACAAATCAGACCAACTCCCGATTACATCTGATCCTATTTTGTCATTCTAATAAATTCAATCAAATATACTGTTCATTTGTCAAAATTTACAGTAAAAGTAAAAAGAAACAAGATATGATTAGGGTTCGTCGCGGTTGCGGTAATTACCGCAACCGCGCGGTATTTACCGCACCCGCACCGCAAAATCTGCGGTGCGGTAAGACATTTTTTCCCGCAAATGCGGTGCGGGAAAGAGCTTTTACCGCGCGGTTTTACCGCAACCGCACAGCAAAAAAAATTGATAAAATGATAATTTTGGTTATTCAAAATTGATAAACAGACTGCTATTACGAAAGAAAATCTAGCTGACGCTATTATTTTATACAACTAAGTAAAACTTCACAAACTAACCATTTCAAATACATAAAATGCATGATCCAAATAGAGACAAAATTAATAGATCATTTAAAAACAATAAATTTTTACTCTTAAATCCAATTTAAAAGTGCATCACTTCTCCCGATTTCTGTTGGAAATCGGGAGAAATCGTTTCCGATATCAATTTTTCAACTGTGAATTTTGATTAATTTAAAGAAATTAGAGATAAACTAATTATGATGGGACTTAAACACAACCCAAAGAATATAATTATCTTCATCGAACCCAAAGAATTTGGAGTAATTGGCAGTAAAGGATACAAATGTATGAAATCGTCCAAAATAAGGAGGGGTCCAAATTAGGATGATTATTCTATCATTCGTTCATCAACATCGTATTTCTATCTTCTTTAATTGCTATGTAAATTCAATGTGAGTCAATGCAGTCAACTTTATTGGACTCTTTCTCAAAAAGTATGCTACATAACTTTTTTTCGCGAACTTAAAAGTTACGATAGTGTTCTACCAAATTAAGTCCTAATATTTTTCAGTTAACCCTCCAGCACTCGCGCGAACGGTTCCCCGAATGAGCAGCCGCTGTTGCCGAAAGAAGATTTCGCTAGAGCTTCGGAAGGTGTATCACAAAATGTGCGTGTGCTGGAGGGTTAAGACTATTTTGTAGCTTTTTTGAAACTATTTTTGCCAAATACCGCATCGTTTGACTCCCGTCCACTTTAATTGAAGTCTTTGCCATTGGCTCTTTGGGAAAATATTATGGGAAAATACATTAAATGCTAGAACTTTCTAGAACTAGCCATTAGAAACACTTCATATATTTTTAAAGGCAGCAATCTTAGTTTCTGAATGAGAATACATATGTTTCTTGAAAAATGCGGAAGTTAGAGTTTTGGGATATTTTGTCCATAAAACCCCCTATTTTTAATAACATTTCTGCTGTATGTTACAAATCATGCATTTTTAGCAGTTTTTCTAATGTTCAATAATTCTGTACCGGTTGAGATCGGACTCCTGATTAGATGTAATTTTTTTCGTCAAATATGGCGTCGTTCTTATTGATGAAATACATGTTTTCATTTCACTGTATTGGAATATATGCGCTACTATATAGAAGTAATGGTATTTCGACTTTAAAACTTTTTTGTTGAAATTCCTTTAAGAATGAAAGATGGTTTTTACTACGTAAATGCGAAAATCATCCATTTCATTTTCATATGTCAAACACATTGAAAATATGACAATTTAAAGGAAAAAATACTTCATTTCTTATTACATTTGTATTAAATTTTTTCAATTAACTGAAGGGTTGCTAAAATAAAAGTTTTCCTATTACTGCAGTAGAACGTTTTTGAATGTATAATGCATGCCTTAAAATGTACGGAGTTTTATTAATATAAAATGCAAAAGTTGATTTTTTCTTAAACATTACATTCTGATGAGTCTCTTGAAGTTAAATTTCGCGTAAATAAGAATAACATTTTATTATATATGGTTACACAGATGAACAATTTTTCAGCACTATTTTTAAAAATATAAAAATTTTACTGCATTTATCGCATTACCGCGCGGTCCGGTAAAGAAAGTGCGGTTGTGGTAAGCAGTGCGGTTTTATTATTTTTTTTGTGGTTGCGGTGCGGACAATCCATTTACCGCCCACATCCGCACCGCGACGAACCCTAACCCTAGGTACCTACAAACCGCGATAAGTATTTTGTCATGACAATTACCAGCCCAAGGCGCACACAAGCAAAAAAATAAATTATTTTTTCCCAACGCTAACTAACAAGCAGCACACACACGTCGCATCATGCAGTGTGCTAAATTCAATCCAAACCCACCCTACCAACAACTTTTAGCAAGTCATCAAGTGTACACGACTCAAGCCACACCATAACATTACTGTACTCGTTCGTTTCAAATCGCGCGTGATAAGCTTTGCACACAGTTTCAAACATCGTTAACGGTGTTTAACCGCTCATTGTACCGACCGGACGTTATAACCATGATGTTGCTCGTTTGGCATGCGAGCGACGAATGACACTAACGAACACGCTGCAGATCTATTTATACCGAATAGCACGGACCAATCATGGCGCAGATAATAACAGCTTTTACAACATCCATTACTTTCGTTATTTGCACTAATTGTTCATTCTACGGAATTAGTTAAAATTTTGAAACGGGACCCCTTTATTGAAACGTTGGAAGTATTCTACTTCAAAAATTGATCCTGAACACACCCATGAAGAAAACACGTATCTGCATGCTCTTGGACAAAACTTTTATCTGGCTATAGTACAAGGTGCCCAGCAAATTCAAGATTGTTTTCTGCGATAAATTTATCCAAAAACTGATCATTCGCCACTGAATCACGTGTATTTTCCAGATAATTCGCTATCACAACATTCCAAATCAGAACAGTAGATGCACTGCTACAGAATAAATAATGTATCCGAATTTAAAGTCAAGCAAACTTCATTTATGATGATTGAAAAGTTTCAACTTGATCTGAAAAAATTTAAAGTATGTCTAGGTTTGAGACTAAAATTAAGGACATTTGATGTAGTATAAAAGACGCTTCGTCAAAATTAAGGACAGGTCCTTGAAAATAAGGACGGTTGGTAACCCTACCCCTGCAGTAACTTTTGTTTCGCATTTCCTGTAGTCCAAGTTGTCAGAATCAATCAATCAGGAGCTGTAAGATTCTGACGAAAACGTATTGCCGTGCCTTATCTAAGATTCTGATAAGATTATCGGCAGGATAATCTAGCAATTTTCACCCTAATCAGGAGGGTACCTCACTAATTCATTTATTACTCGACCTAAGGGTGTAGACGTCTCTGCGTGCGTGGTTTACAACTTCGCCTTGATGCCAGTGGCGGATCCAGGGGAAGGGTTCTGGGGATCCGGACCACTCCTGAAATTTTTTAACTTGTTGATAAATTTTAAAACAGCTTCTATTTTCATTTGTTCTAGAATCAAATTCGACCACCAAAAATGATTTTAATTAAATGAGGTTATTACATATTATGTAATGTTCAATGAAAATTTCAAAATCATATTTTCGGACCCCACCTGAATTTTTTTTCTGGATCCATAATAACCATATATAATATCATTTTATTATGTATGGTTATAGAAATGAACAATTTTTCAACACAATTTTTGAAAATATAAAAAATTTACCACATTTACCGCATTACCGCGCGGTGCGGTGCGGTAAATAAAGTGCGGTTGCGGTAAGCGGTGCGGTTTTGATATTTCTTTGCGGTTGCGGTGCGGACAATCCATTTACCGCCCACATCCGCACCGCGACGAACCCTAATGGTGACAATAGAAACATGACAAAAATGGGCTCTTCACCCTATTCTTCGCAACTAAATATGTTTTAGTCACATTGATCATGTAAAATGTATATTGGGGTTTTCAGTACAACTCAGTATCAGTTGTAATATGTATGACATAAATTCAGTGAGATCTATCTGTCCAATGCATAAATTGTGATTGTAATTCTCGCTAATTTATTTACGTGTAGAATACGGAGCACTCAAACGAAACGTCTATTGAATTGTCCAATGCCTATACTAATTCTGGAATTGATGCTTCAATTGAAGCGTTCTCAGCATAAGGCAAATTTGGGCAATTGAAACCATCGCTATAAGTTGAAAACATCCTTTTACTGAGATGCAAGTATAGTTGGATAGTTTAGAGGTCTTTGGGCGCCATTTTCCCAGGATCTTATTTGTGGATATTTTCGGGATTTGATCCGTTATTTTTAATAAAAGTGTATTCCAGTACAATGAATCTGCATTTTCAATAATATTAACCCAAAGCAGGTGTTCTTAATTTTCAAATGACACATTTGAGCATATATTTTATTCAAAATTCATTAGAGATACGAAAAGTTTATATCCATATTACCAAATTTGAAGTACCCAAGGATTTCCTTAATTGTAGTATATACAAACACTCAGTATAGAATTCAATTAAATTGGAATTGATGTAGTTTTCGGTTTTTGGTCACATGACTCTCCTTAGTGCAACGTTTCGAAGGAATAACCCCTCATCTTCAGAGGAAAGCAGGGTTTGAACATAAATTGATTAAAGTAATTATAATTATATCAATTATAGTTTTCTCATAATACAAATATTTTGCAAATTTTGCCAGGACCACAAATATTTTCTTTTTCAAGAAGAATGTAATATCTATTTTGTTTCCGAAAGTGGCTCTGTTCTACACTAAAATGGAAAACTATTTATAGGAAAACAGAAGACAAAAATTGACTTTTTTTAACCTGAACAAATGCATCGCAAGATTAAATTAGCTTGGATACTAACAAATATTTCAGATTAGTTGAAGATCTTATGACACATCTTGGAAATTGATTTGGAAATATCAGGATAGATCTTAATCGTGACATTTGCCGCGAACACGATTGGTGAGAGATCGGGGGTGGGAGGGGCGACAAGTGAGGAATGGTAAATGATGGTTAGTGCTGTGACATTATTTTTGTATATAGTGCGAAATTTTGATTCCTTGCAACTTTATTATACATTATGCAACTGATGATTTTTACGCCATAATTAGTATAACATAAATCTGGCAAAAAAGATAAATTTTCACTAGAATTTTGTTATTCAAAAATACAGTTGCTTTCGGTAATGCTACGAGTATAATATGAATATGAATTATGTTAGAAAACTATCTTCTCACTACTAAGTGGATTATTTGGTGATCTGTGCATTTATATATCATCCAACGTCTATCTCACGACTGAACGCAATGCTTAATCCAACAGATAAATACATCAACTCTGGACAAATTTTCGCTTTGAAGTGAATTTACACATTGTCTTTTCTTTGAAGTAAACTTGATATTAATTTTGAGGAATAGTTAATTAATTATCAAGTAAATTCACAAAATGTTTACGGAATCGAATTTCTTGAATCACGCAGATGTGTTTTTATACCCCGATATTAAAAAACGGTTTAGTTTTGCCCTAAAACACCCGTGAAGCAATACTCTGTCTATAACGATCTCATGTTTAGTTAGTGGAAATTGGTAAGCGAGAAATAAAAATAAAAACGCTTTTAATCCACCTAACAGTGTGATGAGACATTTCTTATAACTCTTATCACTCTCTTCGGATATTATATCGTTTGAGAACATTTAGAACTTGATGCTTCGCGATGTTTTTGATAACACATACTACATGGGATAGTGGCAGGACTCAGAGAATCGCTCAAATCAGCATAGGACAACATCAGTGCTAGAAATCTCAAACCAAATCAATGGGAAAGCGAAAAAATGGCCAATAAAATAGACATACAAACGAATTATTGCTAATGCTCTGTTAATAAAATATCTAAATTCCTCAATAAATGCATTGTGGTGGAAAAACTGAATTTTCCTAAAGGGGTTATGTATATTGTACTGAGCCAAAAAAATCGATTTTTTTAATCGATTTGAAGTTTATACTTTACTCAAATTTACAACGCGACTAAGAACTAAGAAATCAACGCTTTTTCTTGAAAAAAAGCGATAGTAGCAGTGATACCATTCAAAGAAAATCAACAGTGAATATTTCCAGACTTGGTTTTATTTCCTATTTAAGAACTATTGTGTTTTATATTCTAGATTGCATGATTCAGTGATCGAAACCCAAAACTTCATAAAGTATTTGAAATTATTAAATTAAAATTTGTTTTTGCTATTGAAATTGACAAAATTATAGTATCGCCCCTTTGGCGATTGTTTACCTTTTCGGTCCCACCTATCAGCATTGAAGTATCGCCCTTACGTTTTTTACAATAACTACTGAAGAAAAATCAAATTTTAGACAATATAATCACATTTCATGTATAGACCAAGCATTCTAGTTATATTTTGCCATTATTGTAACTTTCCCAAAGTACGCATACAAATATAGCGAATGCAGTGGTCTTTATCATATATCGAAACTACAAATATACAAGGATCGAAAACAATTTTATATATGGACAAGATGCGTTTTTGCAACGGTTTTTCAAGTGGCAGTGTATTCATTCATAAATAGGCTTTGTAGTATGTGCCTATTAGTAGAATCAAAATACTATAAGCTGAGTGGAAATGAATCACGTGATGGAGAAATGAATCAATGAATTGATCGAACGTAAATAATAAACTTTCGTTGTGCAATTCAGTAACAAATTAGATCTACCCACCTACACCGCCTCAAACATTAAACTCAAGCGCACAAAGCAAAATGAATCAACGCTGATGATGATGGGTAGAGCGAAAGAGACAACCACGACACTATGTTAACCGTGTTTGCAAATGGAGCTCGCATGTACAAACTATTTTGTGTACGAATAATTATACATAAAAGTGTGCTGGAAAGCAGTGCAACGGACTTCTAACTCAACTACACTGGCTGAGTTAGCTAAACAGCGGAGTGATCTGCTTCGCCTGCCGCTCAACAGACAACTGAGCGTGCTCGCCGAAATCCGTCCGTTTAAATAGTCGACGATGACGTCATTCATAGAAGCGTAGCGCGCTAGGTACACAAATCTGTCGAGCTGGACTAGGGAAGCGCTATCTTCTGTGTGTAAACGCGCGATATTTTGACTAGGTTGTTCATTATTTAAATTTTTAATGCCATGATATCAAAAATCTTTGGGTTTATCTATTGGAATCTATTCTTAGAAGTATTTCGGGGCGATACGCGCAAAAAATTTGAAAATTTATCGTGAGTTGGCTGAATTATATGCGTTTAAAATTGGACCACTTTTCGTTACATACCATTTTTGTAGAATTTGCAACGTGCACCCCTATATCGAAAACAAAGACGTAGTCCTACGTCAAAAAACCCATTTAATCCACTTATCAGTGAGATGAGACATTTCTTACACATATCACTGTTGTATTATTCATTAGTTTGCCGAACACGCGCAAAGTTGGCAAGCAACTAGATGTGAGATAAGCACAGTTTCGAGTCCTACACGAATAACACTTCGAATAAACTGAATAAATTGAAGACAAATAATAAAACAAATAAAATTTTAAATAATTATGAAGCAAAAAAAGTTATTCATAAAATGAGAAGAATGATTGATATAAATCAAATTGATACGAATATGATGCATGAGATAATAAACTGATCTGAATGCATACAAAGAAAAAAATGAATACAATAGATAAAATGAGGTCGAATATACAAAATGAATCAAAAGAATGCTAAATGCAAACAATCATTAAAATGAAATGATCATATATTTAAAATAAGTCAAATATTTAAAATAAAAAATAAACATATCAAATATAATCCACGAAATGAATAATCTGGAAAAATGAGTATAAGGAATAAAATTTAAAAATGTTAGTCAAATGAAGTAAATGAATAAAACGAATTTCACGAATTCCAAAACGATTGTTTCAGAATATTCTGAAGTGTTTGTGAAAATCCTATTGCAAAGAGCACGTTTTCGTTCTTCTTTTCTTGAGGGCGTTTTAGGATTATATGGTGTTTCTACTATATTGATAGGCCTTAATTAGTCATCAGCAATCTAAACCAGAAATTTGTCTTGGAATTAAAAAATGTCTTTTTGGTCACAGATATCTGAAAAATGATTTTTGCGCAGAATTGTATTTTCAGGTCCAGTATTTTAACACGTAACTGGAAATAGTAGACTGAGATAAGGCCACCTGTAAATAGTATTCATTTGCATTGAAGTGTATAGAAAAGAGTGTCAAGTGTCTTGGTTATGTTGGCAATTATATTATTATCGATGGCACAGAAGCCGTACATTCAGTCGATTACAATACAATCTCTTTCCACCCATCCTTATCACTAGCGAATTGTTTCGTTCGGAATTCTCGTTCTGGAGATATGGGTTTATGAGTCCTACACAAAACAATAACATGACAAATAAGTATTTAAATTTATCGAAAAGCCAGTGGCCATTGAAAGTATCCCTGGACTGCTTTTGAGACACGAACATACTTGAAATTACAAGTCGTAGTGTAAAGTGCCTATTTTCACCATACTAAGCATGGTGCCTTACTAATTCATTAATTCCTCAGCCTACAATCAATGAAATGCCTTAAAATTGACATCAACAGCTGTGCTTCGTTGTTAAGAACCAATATAATAACACAAATGCGCTGAAAACAGTGAAATGCTCGTGTTTGATCGCAACAAAAACTCGAATCGAGTGTGTTTATTGTTGCGCTACCATTTGACTCAATGCGTTGAACAAAGCTGGCAGACACTGCTCTAACAAACGGCTTCAAATGGGTATGGTGACAATAGAAACATGACAAAAATGGGCTCTTCACCCTATTCTTCGCAACTAAATATGTTTTAGTCACATTGATCATGTAAAATGTATATTGGGGTTTTCAGTACAACTCAGTATCAGTTGTAATATGTATGACATAAATTCAGTGAGATCTATCTGTCCAATGCATAAATTGTGATTGTAATTCTCGCTAATTTATTTACGTGTAGAATACGGAGCACTCAAACGAAACGTCTATTGAATTGTCCAATGCCTATACTAATTCTGGAATTGATGCTTCAATTGAAGCGTTCTCAGCATAAGGCAAATTTGGGCAATTGAAACCATCGCTATAAGTTGAAAACATCCTTTTACTGAGATGCAAGTATAGTTGGATAGTTTAGAGGTCTTTGGGCGCCATTTTCCCAGGATCTTATTTGTGGATATTTTCGGGATTTGATCCGTTATTTTTAATAAAAGTGTATTCCAGTACAATGAATCTGCATTTTCAATAATATTAACCCAAAGCAGGTGTTCTTAATTTTCAAATGACACATTTGAGCATATATTTTATTCAAAATTCATTAGAGATACGAAAAGTTTATATCCATATTACCAAATTTGAAGTACCCAAGGATTTCCTTAATTGTAGTATATACAAACACTCAGTATAGAATTCAATTAAATTGGAATTGATGTAGTTTTCGGTTTTTGGTCACATGACTCTCCTTAGTGCAACGTTTCGAAGGAATAACCCCTCATCTTCAGAGGAAAGCAGGGTTTGAACATAAATTGATTAAAGTAATTATAATTATATCAATTATAGTTTTCTCATAATACAAATATTTTGCAAATTTTGCCAGGACCACAAATATTTTCTTTTTCAAGAAGAATGTAATATCTATTTTGTTTCCGAAAGTGGCTCTGTTCTACACTAAAATGGAAAACTATTTATAGGAAAACAGAAGACAAAAATTGACTTTTTTTAACCTGAACAAATGCATCGCAAGATTAAATTAGCTTGGATACTAACAAATATTTCAGATTAGTTGAAGATCTTATGACACATCTTGGAAATTGATTTGGAAATATCAGGATAGATCTTAATCGTGACATTTGCCGCGAACACGATTGGTGAGAGATCGGGGGTGGGAGGGGCGACAAGTGAGGAATGGTAAATGATGGTTAGTGCTGTGACATTATTTTTGTATATAGTGCGAAATTTTGATTCCTTGCAACTTTATTATACATTATGCAACTGATGATTTTTACGCCATAATTAGTATAACATAAATCTGGCAAAAAAGATAAATTTTCACTAGAATTTTGTTATTCAAAAATACAGTTGCTTTCGGTAATGCTACGAGTATAATATGAATATGAATTATGTTAGAAAACTATCTTCTCACTACTAAGTGGATTATTTGGTGATCTGTGCATTTATATATCATCCAACGTCTATCTCACGACTGAACGCAATGCTTAATCCAACAGATAAATACATCAACTCTGGACAAATTTTCGCTTTGAAGTGAATTTACACATTGTCTTTTCTTTGAAGTAAACTTGATATTAATTTTGAGGAATAGTTAATTAATTATCAAGTAAATTCACAAAATGTTTACGGAATCGAATTTCTTGAATCACGCAGATGTGTTTTTATACCCCGATATTAAAAAACGGTTTAGTTTTGCCCTAAAACACCCGTGAAGCAATACTCTGTCTATAACGATCTCATGTTTAGTTAGTGGAAATTGGTAAGCGAGAAATAAAAATAAAAACGCTTTTAATCCACCTAACAGTGTGATGAGACATTTCTTATAACTCTTATCACTCTCTTCGGATATTATATCGTTTGAGAACATTTAGAACTTGATGCTTCGCGATGTTTTTGATAACACATACTACATGGGATAGTGGCAGGACTCAGAGAATCGCTCAAATCAGCATAGGACAACATCAGTGCTAGAAATCTCAAACCAAATCAATGGGAAAGCGAAAAAATGGCCAATAAAATAGACATACAAACGAATTATTGCTAATGCTCTGTTAATAAAATATCTAAATTCCTCAATAAATGCATTGTGGTGGAAAAACTGAATTTTCCTAAAGGGGTTATGTATATTGTACTGAGCCAAAAAAATCGATTTTTTTAATCGATTTGAAGTTTATACTTTACTCAAATTTACAACGCGACTAAGAACTAAGAAATCAACGCTTTTTCTTGAAAAAAAAGCGATAGTAGCAGTGATACCATTCAAAGAAAATCAACAGTGAATATTTCCAGACTTGGTTTTATTTCCTATTTAAGAACTATTGTGTTTTATATTCTAGATTGCATGATTCAGTGATCGAAACCCAAAACTTCATAAAGTATTTGAAATTATTAAATTAAAATTTGTTTTTGCTATTGAAATTGACAAAATTATAGTATCGCCCCTTTGGCGATTGTTTACCTTTTCGGTCCCACCTATCAGCATTGAAGTATCGCCCTTACGTTTTTTACAATAACTACAGTTTTACACCACCGATTTCGTCCGGGGTTTTTCAATGGCAATCATTGTTACTATTTACAGCTGGTATCAGCTTGATAATCCTAAAAAATACGAAAAAACAGTTTCGCCTCTAAACTGCTAGCAAAAAAAGTATCGCCCTGATTGTTTGCATGGAGCGTGGAGGGCGAAACTTTAAATAAACAAACAAAAATACAGTTTCGCCCGTTGTATTTTTTGCTGTAGTTTAAGAAAGCAAAATCGTAGAATCCAAATTTTTAGGTTAATTTGTTGCGTTTCAAAGCCCTCATTCGCATGTATGAAAAAAGCCCTATGTTTATATTTGTAAGTGTCGCCCTTTTCACAAAAAAGCGTTGAAATGGAATCGCAGATCCTGATATCACGCTATCTCTGAAGTGCATGCGTGCAGAGTTCCAAATTTTACTTCGACTTCGACTTTTTCTAAAGGTGACTTCCCAGTAGTATCCTTGATTTGAATTATTATCGCTAATCCTAATGCCAAAGAACAAATAAAAACCTCTCGAAAACGAACCGTTTGGGAAAATCATCATCATTACTGGAATTTTCATTTTGACGAAACTTTTCGATAACCTTCCGTCACTTGCGTTAATGCACTGGGTGCACAGTGCTCTGAAAACCTAGCGAAATCGTCTTAGGGCACCAGTGGGTCTAAATCAGAGCTATCTGTGCGGCGAGTTAAATCTGTAAAGAATACTAAAAATTAATTTCTCTTCCATAATTTTCAGTTCAGCAATTCGAGAGATCGTGCTCACCGCAAGCCATGAAAAATAGACTACGTTGTGAAGCGATGGTCATTATTTATTAAAAAATCACGGTTAAATAAAAAATTAAACAATTAAAAAATTTCAAATAGTTTTTAATTTTCACAAACTTACTAGGAAAAATTGTTTAATAAGCTTACGTAATATTGTGTAGGAAAAAAGCTGAAAGTTTCAGTATTTTCTCTATCTGCAACATATAAACCCTTAAGTATACCAATTAAATGGTATACGAATTGGAATAAGTTCGCCAAATTTTGGAAGAAGTCTATAAAATAACCCCTTGAAAGCTACCTAAAAATTGTTGTAGTTCGATGCAATAAAAAAATCCCCAAAAATGAAATGTACCTATTAATGTGAAATAATACATACAGTAAAGAATAATACATACAATAAAGACCCATTTTTATCTATCTCATGGTGTATTTTAGGCGGACAAAATGGGGACATTGACTAAATCGGGCATTTTTTTTTCTTTTTAATAAACTGAAGCTGTTAAAATATTCTTCCCGTCCCTTGATGAAGTCTGATAACTATTTCTGATTATGATGAACTTTTTATTTTTACATATTTCCATCTTCATGATAAGGAAAACATGCGCAAGAAAGGATTTACTCGAATTCAGTCTTGTTCGTCTGCTAGAGCCCATCAAACATATGTTCATATTTGGCTGATAAAATCGGGGTTTCAATGTATTATAATAGATATTCAGCATTCGAAGAAGTTTCTTGTGAACGAGTGTAGAACGACTTTGTTTCTACTTGCTTGCCAGAAATTCGGTTTGGTGAAAATCGATCATACTGTCCAAACGGCATAATTCCGAAACCGTAATTTTTGAAGTTTTAAAATTATGCAGAAATAATTTTTCAGAAAATAGTAACAGAGTTCGTGTTGTCTTTAGCGAATTTGTTGAGACTTTATTGTAGTCATTAATATTAACCTGAGAAAATTCACCATAAATACTTCTTGGACGATATACCGTCAAAATGATTTTATCAAATGATGCGCTGTTTAACGTTTGTAAAACTCATCGAAGATACTAAACCTCCGAAATTGGCGGTTTCAAAATGATGCTATCTTGACCTTAAATTACTGTATTTAAACATTTGACCTATACATATAATTGGTCATACAACAAAAATCAAATGCTCATCAAAATCGATCAGAACCTGCTAGACTCGAATGGAAATCGTCATTTTTCATAAATTTCTCTCTACATTCGGAAAGTGTTATTCTCGTTATTAATCATATTACGTTTTCGTCTCGACGCATTCCCAAAATAAAAACCTGTTTTAATCCACCTAGTGGTGCAATTGTGCTTGTCTCATTTGTCCAGACTACGATTCCATGGCTGGTTGTGTTCAATACAATGGTTGAAATGAATATTACCTGTTCAGTACGATTTGCACATACATACAATGGATCGACAGCCACGATCTTGAGATACTATGTGATACTGAAACATCGCTTGAAACCAGCGGCGGATCATGGAGAAAGATCCGGGAGGTCCAGGCCCTGCCGAACATTTTCAACTTGTTAAGAAATTTTAAACTAGTTTTAATTTTAAAGTAGCAACCCCTCACTGCATACTCCCTCCGGGCCGGTATGATTGACGATTTTTAGAGTGATTGCATAACCTTTCTATATTAGAAAGGCAAAAATGTACCAAAGTCCAAAAAAGTCAATTTTTGTCAAACATCTCAATGTTTCATGCATTTTAAAGTCATTTGGCATCAAAAATACAAATTTGATTTTGGAATTTTTCATTTCATTTGTGCAAATCGATCCAGCCATCTCTGATTAACAAAGATTACATTTTTTTTACACACATACATACACACACAGATATTTTCCGATCTCGACGAACTCAGTCGATTGGCGTATGACACTCGGCCCTCCGGATCGGGATTAGACTGACGAATTTTAGAGTGAATGAGAAAAGCAAAAACATTTTTAGCAAATGTTGAAAGTTATGCATTTTTTGATGAGCAGTTCTATGTTTCATAGACATTAAATTAATTTTAACTTCGCTTCCTATTAACTAAAGACCCTTATTACAGTACATTTCTACAAAAACGAGCTCAATTTGAAAATAAATCTGAGGATTATGATTGATTACAGAACTCTGGAATTTTCTATTGGAATGTTTCCAGGCAGGAATTTGATATTGATGCAATTAGACAACTGTGAAATCAAGACCAATAGATCAGTTACATATCAGGACCCCATTCCGACAATTTATCAAAAGTCCTCATGATGTTTACAACAACAGGTTATCAATGTACGGATCAAATAATTGTTTCTGGTGGGGGGGTGGTGGTTGTATGGTGTTAAACCCCAAAATCTTCTCTTGGCTACGCCGTTGCTTGGAGTTATTTATTTCGCTTTTCATTTTCCGATATGTTTCAGAACGATCCGATGGTTATAAGTTAGAAAAAATGCAGTCAGAAGGTTCGCACAAATGAACATTTTTGTACTGATAAGTTATCAAGTTCCTTCCAGACAACTTGGAAGTGTTCGGTGATTATTTCTAGCGGTTGTAGATAGAAAAATGAAATACAAAATTCGATTTATCGAAATAATGTTTGGCTTATTTCAATGGATTATTACTATATTGAACAATAAATAGGCGACAAAGAGTAAGCCACAAACAACAAGCCATAACTTTTAAAGTATTCAAAATAGATATTTGAAGCCTTCAGTAAAGTTATTCGCAAAAGTAAGAGCTACAAATTTGCTGAAGGCATTATTTCGATAAAATCACTTCCAAGAAAATTTGTGAAAATATCTCACTCATAGGGGTATTAATCAGCAAAAGCACAATACCAAAAGAAAGGTCATATTGCCTCCATTAGATTCTCCGAAGATACTATTGACCTAAAATAAGCCGTTTTGGCGTTAATAATAGATTACGTGTTTTTGGTCATATTTCTGACAATGGAAAATGATAAAAATCTTTCGTCCGCATTTAATGTTAAATATCTCTTTTGATAATAGTCCGATTTCAACAATCTATAGCTTGTTCGAAAGGTATTCGTTAAAGCTGTCTAAAAACATATGAATTGTTAATCTATATTGTCAATTTCGGGAGAAAATTCAAAAAAACTGCAAAAACGCCATTTTTACGCATTCAAACATTCATATCTTGGAAACTAAACATCAGAATCAAAAACAAATTGATAGCGTTCATACTGTTTTTTAGTTCTTTCATTTAAAATTGGTTTGGTTAAGATCGGTTCAGCCATTGCTGAGAAACACGAATGAGAATTTGTCCGTTACATACACACACACAGGCACACACACACGCACACACACACACACACACACACACACACAGACATTGTCCCAAATCGTCGAGCTGAGTCGATTGGTATATATAACTCGGCCCTCCGGGCCTCGGAAAAAATCTTGAAAGTTTGAGCGAATTCTATACATTTCTTTTATAAGAAATGTAAAAATGTTTATTACCTCCGCCGTTCGTGAACGGATTTTGACAATCTATAGCTTGTTCTAAAGGTATTTTTACAAGCTTTCTAATTATGTGCAGGCATGACTTTTTTGCTTTGTTCGAAAGTTATTTGCTTTAAACCCTTTGTGTTTTGATAAAATCATCCATATCTCAGAAGGTAAACAACATATCGAAAAACAAAAATAATGGTGTCAAATGGCAACGTTTCATTTGAAACTAATTTTGTTAAGATCGGTTGGTCGATTGGTATATGAGTCGATTGGTATATGAGACTCGGCCCTCTGGGTCTCGGAAAAAGTTTTCAAAGTTTGAGCGAATTCTATACAATTCTTTTGTAAGAAATGTAAAAAGGAGCGAAATCGTCCCAAAAAGTCGACTTTCATAAAAAAATAATTTTCGAGATAACATAAAATCTCGACGTTTCATGTATTTTAAAGATGTTTGGCATCAAAAATACGAATTCGATTTCTGAAATTTCATGGGGTCCCTCCCCTATATGAAAAAAAAATGTTGAGATCCGGCTTACATGGGAATTTCATATGTGACCGGACGGTTTAGTCTATATTTCCGGAACCAAATAACCGATCCGTACAAAATTTTATAGACATTTTTGGGGATATTATAGCTATCATTTGGGACTAAGTTTGCGAAAGTCGGCCCAACCATATCCGAGAAACTGATGTGAGTTCGTTAATTTTGAAAGATGGCGGTTTTCCCGGGCACATACGGAATCGTCTATGGTGGTCAATGTAGTCAACGAAAGTTTGGTTGGCCGTCGGTGACCCAGAACAGCAAATTTAAGTCGTTTGAGAGATATTTTAGCTAAATATTTACCTTTTTGCTTTCATCGGAGTATCTGTTTGAATCGCAATTTGCTATATGATCGCACACCACAATCCGTAACTCCAGAACCGGAAATCGGATCGGGATGACATTTGATAGCCATTTACGGGGGCGCAATACCTTTCATTTGAGACTAAGTTTGGTTGAATCGGTGTAGCCATCTCCGAGAAACCGATGTGACTGTTATTCTGAATTTGGATACTTCCGCCGGGGCTTCCAGAACCTATGATGGTGGCCAATGTGGCCAAAGAGACTTTGAATGGATGTTAGTGACTTAATACTACAAATCGAAGCAGTTGTGGTCATATTTTACCTTTATACATTCATTGCAGAATTTATTAAAATCGACATGTTCTGCGTGTTCGTACTCATCACCCTGTAATTCCGGATCCGAAAGTCGGATCCATTAGAAATTCAATAGCAGCCTATGAGAACGTTGCACCTTTCATTTGAGACTAAGTTTGTCAAAATCGGTTCCGCCATCTTTGAGAAAAATAAGTGACATTTTTGGTGACATACACACACAGACGCAAATACACACACATTCATACACACATACATACACACGCACAGATATTTGCCGAACTCGACGAACTGACTCGAATGGTATATGTCACTCGGCCCTCCGGGCCTCCGTTAAAAGGTCGCTTGTCAGAGCAATAGGGATCTTTAGGGGTATGCGGGTTAAGGCATTTTCTGATGCAGATTGGTGCCGTGAGTTAATGTCTCAATCCTTTTTCTATTTTTAAGCTCGAAGCTATTGAAAAAAAACATTTTTTAGTTTGTTTCCTTTTAGGACAATAACACATCCAAACCCATGTGAATTGCACGACTCCATAGGTTGCCTCATCAGATCCACCATAGTTTGTAGACGAAATTTGGGATGGCAGGCTGCTAGCGGATTGCAAAAGTACCAGATCATGCTGTGTGGATTACTGTCCCGGTTAACAATGAGGCGAACGAGATATTTGTAGATACGTCATTTAGTAGGACAACTGTCAGTTTATTGGCTGAATTAAATTTGGTTTTCTTAAATTTAAAAATAAGAAAAGAATAATTAAGGTTTAAAATTGATATGAGTGTACTCGTAAGGACACCCGCTATCCATTCATATGAAAAACTGACACAATTTTTCCAAATTAAAGATCTCTATTGCAATACCTATGTATTGAGAAAGGCAAAAATGTGCGAAATGGGCAAAGTTCCAAAAAGTCGATTTTCATAAAAAAAAAATTTCGAGGTAACATAAAATCTCGACGTTTCATGCATTTTAAAGGTGTTTGGCATCAAAAATACGAATTCGATTTCTGAAATTTTATGGGGTCCCTTTGAAAAGAAAATTTGAGATCCGGCGTACATGGGAATTTTATATGTGACCGGACGGTTCAGCGTATATTTCCGGAACCATATAAGGGATCCGTACGAAATTTTATAGACATCTGTGGGGATAATATAGCTATCATTTGGGGCTAAGTTTGCGAAAATCTGCTCAACCATTTTCGGGAAATTGATGTGCGTTCGTTAATTTTGAAAGATGGCCACTTTTCCCGGGTACTTCCGGAACCGTCTGTGGTGGTTAATGTAGCCAACGAAAGTTTGGTTGGCCGTCGGTGATCTAGATCAGCAAATTTAGGTAGTTTAAGAGACATTTTAGCGAAATTTTTACCTTTTTTGCTTCCATAGGAATATCGGTTTGAATCACAATTTGCTATGTGATCGCACCCCACAACCCGTATCTCCAGAACCGGCAGTGGGATCTGGATGAAATTTAATAGCCATTTACGGGGACGCAACACTTTTCATTTGAGACTAAGTTTGGTTGAATGGGTCTAGCCATCTCAGAGAAGTCGCTTTGGCCACATTGGCCACCATCATCGGTTCTGGAAGCCCCGGCGGAAGTATCCAAATTCAGAATAACAGTCACATCGGTACGGTAATATACACACACACACATATATATATATATATATATATATATATATATATATATATATATATATATATATATATATATATATATATATATATATATATATATATATATATATATATATATATATATATATATATATATATATATATATATATATATATATATATATATATATATATATATATATATATATATATATATATATATATATATATATATATATATATATATATATATATATATATATATATATATATATATATATTCAGCCTATGGGAACGTTGCACCTTTCATTTGAGACTAAGTTTGTCAACATCGGTTTAGCCTTCTCTGAGCAAAATGAGTTACATTTTTGGTCACATACACACACACAGACGCACATACATACATACACACATACATACACGCGCACAGACATTTGCCGAACTCGACGAACTGAATCGAATGGTATATGTCACTCGGCCCTCAGGGCATGGGTTAAAAAGTCGGTTTTCAGAGCAATTTCAATACCTTTCTATTGAGAAAGGTAAAAATGGTGCGAAATCGGCGAAGTCCCAAAAAAAATTTGGAGATGACATAAAATCTCGATGTTTCATGTATTTTAAAGATGTTTGATATCAAAAATACGAATTCGATTTCTGAAACTTCATGGGGTCCCTCCCCCCTTTGAAAAAAAAATTTGAGTTCCGGCTTACATGGGAATTTCATATGTGACCGGACGGTTTAGTCTATATTTCCGGAACCATATAACTGATCCATACAAAATTTTATAGACATCTGTGGGGATATTATAGCTATCATTTGGGACTAAGTTTGTGAAAATCAGCCGAACCATTTATGGGAAACTGATGTGATGTGTTGGAATCACAATTTGCTATGTAATTGCATGCCACAGTCCGTAACTCCAGAACCGGAGGTCTGATAGGGATGAAATTTAATAGCTATTTACGGGGGCGCAATACCTTTCATTTGAGACAAAGTTTGGTTGAATCGGTCTAGCCATCTCCGAGAAACCGATGTGACTGTTATTCTGAATTTGGATACTTTCGCCGGGGCTTCCAGAACCTATGATGGTGGCCAATGTGGCCAAAGAGACTTTGTTGTTGTCATATTTTGGAAAATTTTTCACCTTTGTACATTCATAGCAGAATTTATTAAAATCGACATTTTCTGCGTGTTCGTACTCATTACCCTGTAATTCCGGAACCGGAAGTCAGATCCATTAGAAATTCAATAGCAGCCTATGGGAACGTTGCACCTTTCCACCGTTGCACCTGAGACTAAGTTTGTCAAAATCGGTTCAGCCATCTCTGAGAAAAGTGAGTGACATTTTTGGTCACATACACACACAGACACACATACACACACATACATAGATACCCTCGCACATACACACACACATATATACCCTCCGGGCCTCCGTTAAAAAGTCGGTTTTCGGAGCAATTGCAATACCTTTGTATTGAGAAAGGCAAAAATAGATAAAAGTTGGAATGTTTACTTCATAAGCAAAAAGGCCATATCTCATTATTATCTTGAACTATATGTATTATCACTATTTAGTGAATATCTCTATATTCAAAACGACGACTTGTCAATTTATATACATTAGCTGAATGCAACGAACGCAAACTACATATCATGGAAAAATAAAACCATAAACTCAATACGTATATTCAAAAATATGAAGGAAATTTTGTTCAATCGTGATTCGCTGGTTGGGTTGACAGATGTTAAAACTGGTCAAAGGGGATGTTATTAGTACAAGTTCATCTGCTTATATCTCTAAATATTGTCAGTTTTATTGTCGAATTGAATTTAACATGCGAATTTGACATTCAGATGGTTTTAGTTCGACAATGGACCAACTAGCGGAAGTCCAACTAAAAAGCGGCTCCTGTTAAAAATTGAGCGACTAGCGAATCACGACTGTGTTAGTTTTACCATTTCGTATGTCCACAATTCGTAGTACACAGCAATTGCAATCAACTAGTACATAAAAATGGATAGGCCGCTTTTTTAATACAAAAATATTCACTAAATAATGATAATAAATATAGTTGAGATCAATTATATTGTCTATTTATTGATGTAGACAACTCTATTTAATATTCTTCTTAATGAAAATGAAATATGAAACGTCTACTTGTTCAATAATGAAAAAATAATTAGAATCGGTAAACAAAACAATTAAGATATGGCCTTTTGAAGTAAACATTCCAACTTTTATCTATTTTTTTAAATAACACATTATATTTAACGTTTGGTAGACAACCCTATTCTCATAATTTTTCAGTGCACTATATAAATAACACCCTTTGTACATTTTATTTATGTAATTAAATGGTAAGGTTTTCCTTTTAAAACCGCGACACGTATAAAAAATCTAGTCAATGGACAAACATGGATTCACGCTTGAAGTCTGGTAGAAAACCCATCTATGACCGCATACTCCATCCAAACCGTTATAACTTTCGATTCCGCCAATGAAATATTTTCAAACTGGCAAGGGGATATACTTGATTACTATATCTTTCGAATGCCATGCACTAAATAAGTAGACAAATATTTTTTGTCTATAGAGATAGGACCAATCCCGTGGGTGTTTGCTGGTAGCCTTATGAAACGTATCATAAAACTTCAAATCACCATATCTCTCGATGGATCATTTTGAAATTCACTGAGAAGATGCTTGGATACTGTGTCTTTTGAATGCCGTATGAAAAATTTATGGTCATTTTTTTGTTAATAACGGTTTTTGGAACACTGTGTATAGATGTGCTCATATATGAGAAAAGCATAATTGCACTAATAGAAGGATTATGGAAGATTTACAGATTTTATTTGTATCTATCATTGTTCTACACAAAACCTCTAGCAAAATGAAGAACAAATTGCGCAAATCTATCTTGCCGTTCTTAAGTGATGCGCAGTCTTACGTACGCCAACTTTGTTTTATTTATATAGAAGATGTGCTCATATATGAGAAAAGCATAATTGCACTAATTGGAGGATTATGGAAAATTATATATAGCTAAATGGAATGGCTAGAATTTATTTGATTGAGATCTATTAAGCGAATGACAATATAACACTGATGAATTGCATGAATTTGTCGAAAATTAAACTGAAAATTGCACTGGCGATCGCTTCATTTGAAGTTAAATCAACATTGCTGGATGATGGACGAACAGCCACTAAATCTTGCGCTTGCGAAAAACGCTACTTACAATATCAATCAAAATTCGGGTGTAGGCAAAATGCTGAAAGAATACAACACTGTTATATAGGACGAATTCACTATGACCCATAAAAGGAACCAATCGAATATTTGGTGACGTGGTCGGCGATTTTCGTCAAATTTTACCTGTTAGTCGACACCTACTGATGAAATCAGTTCTTGCTTAAAGGGGTAGGATTATTGTTGAAAAAAATATCGTACTTGGCGATACCGAGAGTGTTAGTCTATTCAGTCCATAATGCAACATTTACGCAATATTTTCATAAATGTTCACCGCAAAATATTGAAAATTGGGTGTGTTACAGTGAATCTTTAGGAGACACCTCGAATAAATGCGATGTAGAGCATAACTCAAAATCTACTGAACCAAATTGTTTGAAATTTTGCACAGTTCTTGCTCATATCATAAAATCATTAAAGATCATAACTTTGTTCACAAAATAAGTTCACTAATGATTTTTTTTAACGAAAATTGCAGAATGCTACAAAAAATTCAAATATCAAGAAAAAAAATAAAAGCTTCGATCAATACCTGGGGATATGTAGAAGAACTGTGCAAACCTTGAAAACAATATATTTTGATTTATGATGTACACCACAAAGTAGGTTTTCAAGATACCTCCAGAGATACTCTGTCACTGGCTCAATTTTCAGTATTCTGCTATGATATTTGAACAAATATTGTTCAATACTAACACTCTCTGTATCGCCAAAATATTTTTTAGATGTGCCATTTTTTATGAATTAACTTTACCCACGTCCACCAACACTCCGTTATGTCTTCGTTTCATTGGAAATATGTTTTGAAAACAGAGCTTTTCACTATATGTGCATTATTTTATTGAATGATTCTTATAGTCACCTTCGCTAGTTATTTCGCCAAAAAAAGTTAGATATATGGATTGGGAAAATGTTAATCGATGCAACAATAAATTGCACCGCATTTCCACATGATTTTGTAAAGTAATATAATCCGTTGAGGAATTAATCGATTGCGTATATTGACTTCAATTTCATATACTACTCCATCCAAAATAAAATCGATGGAAATTCTGTTACGCATATAAATCTATGAATTATGGTGTTCAATTATTTAATTCAGTCGATCCACCATGCTTTCATGAGTATTGGTTTTATACGTAACCTACCCAGCAGTCTCCGTCAGACGAAGGTTTTTATATTTAATCGAAAGAAAAAAGTTCTTTCTACGATTTTTTGCCATTAAGGAAGTTGCTTAAGGTGTAAATTGACCTAAAAATATTCGAAAATTGACAATAACTTTGTTGTTTCGAGAGCTACAGATTCATCGTTGTTATAAAAAATGTGTATTTTGTCGACTTTAACAACTTTGTAAAATAATAAAAAGTAATCGTAAAAAGTTATATTCGAAAAACTGTTTTTAAGGGGTTTATCCCAAGGAAACCTACATATCTCGCTACTGTTACTATATAGAGCTTTACTATCTTCAGTAAATTTGTTCACAATAATATTTCTAGAAATTTACTGAAGACAGCGAACTTCTAGCAAAATTATTTGGGGAAATAAATTTTCTATCTCACTTTTAGGGGATTACTCGTGCTCATGGTAGCAGGAAACCTTGGTGGAATACTGAGTTACAGCATCTGCGGAACCGCCTTCGTAAAGTTAGTAAACGATTTTTTCGCTGGAGAGATGATAGACATAAAGTTGAGTTGCATGCTATTGAGAGTGAATATAACTCGATGCTTGCACATTGTTTTCGTTGCTATATTCGTCGCACGGAGGAAAACCTTAAGCAGGATCCTAATGCGTTCTGGTCGTTTGTGAAAAATCGCAAACAGTCGCAGGGAATCCTCCAACGTGTCAGTTACAAGGATGTTACCGCCGAGTCCCCGTTTGAATCGGTAAACCTATTCTCATCCTTTTTTCAAAGTGTGCAAAGTAATAACCGACCACCTTTGTCTGAAGCGTATTTGAATAGCCTACCGATGTTCGATCTGAACATGTCGCTTTTCAATTTTTCGGTACGCGATGTGGAGCTGAAACTACAGTCACTATATGGTGCCAAAGGAGCTGGTCCGGATTGTCTGCCGCCTATTTTCATTAAAAAATGTGCTGAAGCGCTTGCTGTTCCTGCGAGTATAATTTTCAACAAGTCATTGTTCGAAGGAATTTTCCCGAGTGTCTGGAAGGCAGCAGCTATTACACCGATCCATAAGACAGGTAGCGTGAATGATGTTGAGAATTATCGTGCCATCTCAATTTTGAGTTGCTTACCGAAAGTTTTTGAAAGCCTCGTTCATGATTTGCTGTATCCGAAGGTGCACCATATTATTTCCGAGTGGCAGCATGGCTTTGTGAAAAAAACGATCGACAAGTACAAATCTTATGGCATACGTTTCGTCACTAAATAGCGCGCTTGGTGAACGTCAGCAAATTGATGCCATTTATGTGGATTTTGCTAAAGCGTTCGATAGAGTGCCTCATTTGCTAATGGTGGCCAAACTCGAACGAATGGGACTTCCTGAATGGTTGACATGGTGGATATTTTCGTACCTCACCGAACGCTGTGCGTACGTTCGTATCGATCAAATGAGATCATCTCCGTTTGTGATAGAGTCGGGTGTTCCCCAGGGAAGTCATCTAAGCCCTCTACTGTTTATTTTATTCGTAAACTATTTGTGCTCCACTATACAGTCCCCAAGTACATGTTCGCGGATGATCTGAAATTCTTTCGTGTAATTGCTTCGGCAGTTGATTGCTGTGCCATCCAAGCCGATATCGATTCGCTGCTAAATTGGTGCACACAAAACGTGATGGAAGTAAACGTACAAAAGTGTAATGTGATCTCGTTCTGTCGTAACAGGCACTCAACAACGTTTGATTATAGAATGTCAACAAGCATTATCAACCGTGTAAACACAGTTAAGGATCTAGGCATTCTTCTCGCAAATTGAGTTTCGCGCAGCACATTGCAATGTCTATAGCCAAAGCATATGCCGTATTGGGGTTCATCAAAAGAAACACGCAACAATTCAACGATGTATACTGCCTAAAATCGTTCTTCTGCGCACTTGTACGTAGCATTCTCGAGTACGGTGTACTTGTGTGGGCACCCTATCATGCTGTACAAATCAACCGCGTCGAACGAATTCAGTGTCACTTTGTTCGTTACGCTCTGCGGTTACTACCTTGGACTGATCCTATTCGTCTACTGCCCTATGAACATCGATGCAATGTTCTACGTTTGCCGACTCTTGCAAGTCGGAGGATAATGCTGCAACGGCTCTTCGTGTTTGATCTTCTGGGAAACAATATAGATAGCCCGGAGTTGCTGAACCAGCTCTGATTAAACGTACCGCCTAGACTCACCAGACGAACTGATTTCTTTCGGTTGCCGATGTATCGTACTCTTTTTTCTCAAAACAATCCTTTCAATGTATGCTATCGTAATTTTAATAATGTAGCTGACAAACATGATTTTAGCATTACTAAGACTACCTTTAAACATAGAATTAATATTAATTAAGGAACTGTCTGTACGAGTAACTCGAAGACCAGTAAATAAATAAATATTCACTCAATTCATTATATCAAAAGATGCATCTATTTATATCTAGAAACTTCTTCGAAAAAATCCATTCTCCAAAACCAATGATTCAGGAGTTATTGAATTTTGATCGTGAAAACATCGTTTTGCAACACTGTGCACCGCATGTGCTGCAATTGAAACTTTGTGTGCCTATTATATTAGTAACTGCGCAACATCGACCCACAACAACTGTGCTTTGGTTGAAAAATTTCATTTAGGCGACCATTGAAAATGGCAGAAGAAAATATAAAGGAGCAGATGCACTGCTACTTCGACTTCGATACCAAGGGATTTCAAACGACTGTGTGTAGGAAAACAGAGCAATTTATTTAATTGTGCTCCAGGTGGTCAAACTAAGAACACAAACATATATATATATATATATATATATATATATATATATATATATATATATATATATATATATATATATATATATATATATATATATATATATATATATATATATATATATATATATATATATATATATATATATATATATATATATATATATATATATATATATATATATATATATATATATATATATATATATATATATAGATGTGGTCATATATGAGAAAAGCATAATTGCACTAGGGTGGATGTACCAATAGTCGCATACTTATGGAAAACTTTTGATAAAAAATCGATGAATAGACCTATGGGCAATGTTAATACATTAAGCTTTCAGTCCCTACTTAATAGGAAAAATATAAAGATGATTTAATAACCAATTTATGTATTCAAAACCGCTTGTACCACTATAGGAACACATGTACCAATAGTGGTGCAATCGCTAATTTCGGTTCCTATTGTTGCAAATCCCATTACTTTCTTATGGGACTTGCAACTATAGGTACACTATATCAACTATAGGTGCAAGGGAGCTAAAAAAAATCATTTTTTTCAATAGTTATTTGAGCCAATTTCAAGGATAACAGTTTTATTGTCGCATAATTTTAGTGCGATGAATCGATAAAAAAATATTTGTTAATGGCTGGTATCTTAGTTAGGCGTATAACCCACTACTGCAACTATTGGTACACCTCAACTATAGGAGCACCCACCCTAACAGGAAAATTATGGAAGATTTACAGATTTTATTTGTATCTAACATTGTTCCACATAACTAAATGAAGAACAAATTGTGCAAATCCCTCAAGCCGTTCCTAAGTGATGCGCGGTCTTACGTACGCCAACTTAGTTGTATTATATATATATATATATATATATATATATATATATATATATATATATATATATATATATATATATATATATATATATATATATATATATATATATATATATATATATATATATATATATATATATATATATATATATATATATATATATATATATATATATATATATATATATATATATATATCTATATATATATATATATATATATATATATATATATATATATATATATATATATATATATACACTGCTGGTCAATAAAATAGGTGTGAGATAAAAATACATGAAATTTTGAGTTTTCTCTAAAAATATTTCTATATTCAAATATTTTATAGTTAGGCACAGTCGTAAATATGAAAAAGAACACTTTTATTTGTAAATTAAATGTTATGCTTCATCGTAACTCTTTCTTCTCTATGAAATCCAAAAAAGTACCTGGTCGATGAAATAGGTGTATTGTAATCCACTGCATTAAAATTTTTCAAATCCAATGATTTTAAGACTTCAACATTTTTAACATCTAGTAACCTGTGTAAGCTCCCTTATTCAATCAAATTTTATCCATTTGTCTTGACATTGAGTCATTCAAACGCTGATAAGTTTCCGTTGGTATAGGGTAGCATTCCTTTTAAACTGCTTTCCACAAACGATCCTTATTTGTAAAATTTCGATCGAATAACTTCTTTTTAAGTACATTCCGTAAATTTTCTACTGGATTGATGACAGGAGATTGACATGGTCCGAAATTATAGTCACTTTACTATCCCGAAATCATTCCTTTACATACTTCGATGTGTGTTTTTGGTCAATATCTTGCAGAAACTGTCATGTAAAGGCACGTTATCTTTGGCATAGGACTGCATGACATCCTTTAGGATGTCCATCCTTTAGCCTTGCATTCGAATCTTGCCATTATAGTGGCGTTGCGAAGAATAGGACCTGCGCAATTCCACGAGAAGCAAGCTCCAAACCTCATTGTTCTCGCCACCGTGCTTAACCATATTTTGCGTGTGTCGCAGATCAAACTGTTTGCACTTTGGACGTTTAACGTTTCGTTGCGCATCAGAGGAAAACAGGTTTACCTTTGATGCGTCCCTCCGAAGGATATGTCGCCATTTTTTGATTCGTTCTGAACCAGGCCTATTAACACTGTTGAAAAGCAAATTGCATTTTTCTTCAAAGGCTTTGGCTTCGAAATAGTGAAACCTTCTTACCAATTCTTTCTGGAAGATTGGAATTTTACGGCCTACAGCGAACTGTTCTCGGACCTGCCACTTTTCCAATTTGTGCTGAATTGGTTTTGGATGACGCGAATTGATCAAATTTCGCTAAAATTGCAATACGATGGTCAGCTGCTGTAGATGTTTTCTTGGGTTTTTTACGTGTTTCCTATTTTCAAAGCTTTTAAGGCATTTGTAACGAAGTTTTCGGAACGCCGCAGTGTATTCGCGATTTATTTATACGTCTTATCTTTGTGAACAAAATTTCTCAGCAAAACTCGTTCCACTTGAGTACAGTGAGATGCACGACCCATTCTATAACAAATCTTTGACTTAATCAACATTTGAATACATTTATTAACACGCAGAATTCAAACTTCACCAAACAAAACGTATAATGGAATTATGTAAAATAATAACACGTTAATATATTTCACACACCTATTATATTGACCACACGAAAAAGCCTGCGGTAGTCTTGTTTTGCATCTTGACAAAAATTGCAAATATAATCTGCGCCAACAACCCACTAGTAACTTGACAGATCCCAAGGCTTCTGTGTGCGGTAGGTGTGATTGAGACTGCTGCAGCTTGGTATGCGTAATTGAGAGAAAAAGAGAGATTATTTTAATCTATCACACACCTATTTTATTGGCCAGCAGTGTATATATATAAATTTATATATATATATATATATATATATATATATATATATATATATATATATATATATATATATATATATATATATATATATATATATATATATATATATATATATATATATATATATATATATATATATATATATATATATATATATATATATATATATATATATATATATATATATATATATATATATATATATATATATATATATATATATGTATATATATATATATATATATATATATATATATATATATATATATATATATATATATATATATATATATATATATATATATATATATATATATATAAGAGACGATTTTCGACTGGTTTCAAATCCCGTCTTTCAGCACTTCAAACTTCATGATTTTGCCAAACAAGCACACTGAAAGACGAAATGGCCACACCGCGGGATATTTCGGTAACCGGGTTCCTCCGACAAAGCGGACACTTTTGGACACTTTTGGAACCTTGTCTTGCGGCTTGTCAAACTGCATGAATTCGCGAAAAAAGTGTACGCTAAAAGACATTTTGAGGGTCAAATTTGGTTGGAACGCGGCTGAGAACCGTTATTTTTAAATTTAACATTTGCAACGAAATGGGGGTTGGGGACGTAAGAGTTAAGGTAGGTTATAATATCGAAAAATAATCGAGTTTTTGCCTTTCACAATAGAAAGGTATTGCAATTGCTCTGAAAACTGACCTTTTAACGGAGGCCCGGAGGGCCGAGTGACATATACCATTCGATTCAGTTCGTCGAGTTCGGCAAATGGCTGTGCGTGTGTATGTATGCATGTGTGTATGTGCGTAAGGGTGGGGCAAAATGATCGTTTTTTTCAGCACAGCACTTTTTGGTTCAATTTGGGATCCCAAACAACTGTACAAAATTTGGGGTCGATTGGATTTGACCGGGCGTAGCGCATTGCGTTTGAAATTTGTATGGAAATTAGTATGGAAAAACCTACTTTTTTGCATTTTCAATTTTACAGACTACAATTCTTCCTTCAGTATACCAACAATTAGATAGAAGTGTAGTCCAGGATACGATGAACAACTTTTCTTACACCCTATTGCGAAACTACCTACGCCCATGAAATAGAGCTAAGGCTTTTGAATAATTCATCCTAACATACCAATGTGGTAAATCTAAAGTATATGATGTTATTTTGGTATGCTATATGAAATATCATCTTTCGGTTGCCGATGTATCGTACTCTTTTTTCTCAAAACAATCCTTTCAATGTATGCTATCGTAATTTTAATAATGTAGCTGACAAACATGATTTTAGCATTACTAAGACTACCTTTAAACATAGAATTAATATTAATTAAGGAACTGTCTGTACGAGTAACTCGAAGACCAGTAAATAAATAAATATTCACTCAATTCATTATATCAAAAGATGCATCTATTTATATCTAGAAACTTCTTCGAAAAAATCCATTCTCCAAAACCAATGATTCAGGAGTTATTGAATTTTGATCGTGAAAACATCGTTTTGCAACACTGTGCACCGCATGTGCTGCAATTGAAACTTTGTGTGCCTATTATATTAGTAACTGCGCAACATCGACCCACAACAACTGTGCTTTGGTTGAAAAATTTCATTTAGGCGACCATTGAAAATGGCAGAAGAAAATATAAAGGAGCAGATGCACTGCTACTTCGACTTCGATACCAAGGGATTTCAAACGACTGTGTGTAGGAAAACAGAGCAATTTATTTAATTGTGCTCCAGGTGGTCAAACTAAGAACACAAACATATATATATATATATATATATATATATATATATATATATATATATATATATATATATATATATATATATATATATATATATATATATATATATATATATATATATATATATATATATATATATATATATATATATATATATATATATATATATATATATATATATATATATATATATATATATATATATATATATATATATATATATATATATATATATATATATATATATATATATATATAGATGTGGTCATATATGAGAAAAGCATAATTGCACTAGGGTGGATGTACCAATAGTCGCATACTTATGGAAAACTTTTGATAAAAAATCGATGAATAGACCTATGGGCAATGTTAATACATTAAGCTTTCAGTCCCTACTTAATAGGAAAAATATAAAGATGATTTAATAACCAATTTATGTATTCAAAACCGCTTGTACCACTATAGGAACACATGTACCAATAGTGGTGCAATCGCTAATTTCGGTTCCTATTGTTGCAAATCCCATTACTTTCTTATGGGACTTGCAACTATAGGTACACTATATCAACTATAGGTGCAAGGGAGCTAAAAAAAATCATTTTTTTCAATAGTTATTTGAGCCAATTTCAAGGATAACAGTTTTATTGTCGCATACGCATAATTTTAGTGCGATGAATCGATAAAAAAATATTTGTTAATGGCTGGTATCTTAGTTAGGCGTATAACCCACTACTGCAACTATTGGTACACCTCAACTATAGGAGCACCCACCCTAACAGGAAAATTATGGAAGATTTACAGATTTTATTTGTATCTAACATTGTTCCACATAACTAAATGAAGAACAAATTGTGCAAATCCCTCAAGCCGTTCCTAAGTGATGCGCGGTCTTACGTACGCCAACTTAGTTGTATTATATATATATATATATATATATATATATATATATATATATATATATATATATATATATATATATATATATATATATATATATATATATATATATATATATATATATATATATATATATATATATATATATATATATATATATATACACTGCTGGTCAATAAAATAGGTGTGAGATAAAAATACATGAAATTTTGAGTTTTCTCTAAAAATATTTCTATATTCAAATATTTTATAGTTAGGCACAGTCGTAAATATGAAAAAGAACACTTTTATTTGTAAATTAAATGTTATGCTTCATCGTAACTCTTTCTTCTCTATGAAATCCAAAAAAGTACCTGGTCGATGAAATAGGTGTATTGTAATCCACTGCATTAAAATTTTTCAAATCCAATGATTTTAAGACTTCAACATTTTTAACATCTAGTAACCTGTGTAAGCTCCCTTATTCAATCAAATTTTATCCATTTGTCTTGACATTGAGTCATTCAAACGCTGATAAGTTTCCGTTGGTATAGGGTAGCATTCCTTTTAAACTGCTTTCCACAAACGATCCTTATTTGTAAAATTTCGATCGAATAACTTCTTTTTAAGTACATTCCGTAAATTTTCTACTGGATTGATGACAGGAGATTGACATGGTCCGAAATTATAGTCACTTTACTATCCCGAAATCATTCCTTTACATACTTCGATGTGTGTTTTTGGTCAATATCTTGCAGAAACTGTCATGTAAAGGCACGTTATCTTTGGCATAGGACTGCATGACATCCTTTAGGATGTCCATCCTTTAGCCTTGCATTCGAATCTTGCCATTATAGTGGCGTTGCGAAGAATAGGACCTGCGCAATTCCACGAGAAGCAAGCTCCAAACCTCATTGTTCTCGCCACCGTGCTTAACCATATTTTGCGTGTGTCGCAGATCAAACTGTTTGCACTTTGGACGTTTAACGTTTCGTTGCGCATCAGAGGAAAACAGGTTTACCTTTGATGCGTCCCTCCGAAGGATATGTCGCCATTTTTTGATTCGTTCTGAACCAGGCCTATTAACACTGTTGAAAAGCAAATTGCATTTTTCTTCAAAGGCTTTGGCTTCGAAATAGTGAAACCTTCTTACCAATTCTTTCTGGAAGATTGGAATTTTACGGCCTACAGCGAACTGTTCTCGGACCTGCCACTTTTCCAATTTGTGCTGAATTGGTTTTGGATGACGCGAATTGATCAAATTTCGCTAAAATTGCAATACGATGGTCAGCTGCTGTAGATGTTTTCTTGGGTTTTTTACGTGTTTCCTATTTTCAAAGGTTTTAAGGCATTTGTAACGAAGTTTTCGGAACGCCGCAGTGTATTCGCGATTTATTTATACGTCTTATCTTTGTGAACAAAATTTCTCAGCAAAACTCGTTCCACTTGAGTACAGTGAGATGCACGACCCATTCTATAACAAATCTTTGACTTAATCAACATTTGAATACATTTATTAACACGCAGAATTCAAACTTCACCAAACAAAACGTATAATGGAATTATGTAAAATAATAACACGTTAATATATTTCACACACCTATTATATTGACCACACGAAAAAGCCTGCGGTAGTCTTGTTTTGCATCTTGACAAAAATTGCAAATATAATCTGCGCCAACAACCCACTAGTAACTTGACAGATCCCAAGGCTTCTGTGTGCGGTAGGTGTGATTGAGACTGCTGCAGCTTGGTATGCGTAATTGAGAGAAAAAGAGAGATTATTTTAATCTATCACACACCTATTTTATTGGCCAGCAGTGTATATATATAAATTTATATATATATATATATATATATATATATATATATATATATATATATATATATATATATATATATATATATATATATATATATATATATATATATATATATATATATATATATATATATATATATATATATATATATATATATATATATATATATATATATATATATATATATATATATATATATATATATATATATATATATATATATATATATATATATATATATATATATATATATATATATATATATATATATATATATATATATATATATATAAGAGACGATTTTCGACTGGTTTCAAATCCCGTCTTTCAGCACTTCAAACTTCATGATTTTGCCAAACAAGCACACTGAAAGACGAAATGGCCACACCGCGGGATATTTCGGTAACCGGGTTCCTCCGACAAAGCGGACACTTTTGGACACTTTTGGAACCTTGTCTTGCGGCTTGTCAAACTGCATGAATTCGCGAAAAAAGTGTACGCTAAAAGACATTTTGAGGGTCAAATTTGGTTGGAACGCGGCTGAGAACCGTTATTTTTAAATTTAACATTTGCAACGAAATGGGGGTTGGGGACGTAAGAGTTAAGGTAGGTTATAATATCGAAAAATAATCGAGTTTTTGCCTTTCACAATAGAAAGGTATTGCAATTGCTCTGAAAACTGACCTTTTAACGGAGGCCCGGAGGGCCGAGTGACATATACCATTCGATTCAGTTCGTCGAGTTCGGCAAATGGCTGTGCGTGTGTATGTATGCATGTGTGTATGTGCGTAAGGGTGGGGCAAAATGATCGTTTTTTTCAGCACAGCACTTTTTGGTTCAATTTGGGATCCCAAACAACTGTACAAAATTTGGGGTCGATTGGATTTGACCGGGCGTAGCGCATTGCGTTTGAAATTTGTATGGAAATTAGTATGGAAAAACCTACTTTTTTGCATTTTCAATTTTACAGACTACAATTCTTCCTTCAGTATACCAACAATTAGATAGAAGTGTAGTCCAGGATACGATGAACAACTTTTCTTACACCCTATTGCGAAACTACCTACGCCCATGAAATAGAGCTAAGGCTTTTGAATAATTCATCCTAACATACCAATGTGGTAAATCTAAAGTATATGATGTTATTTTGGTATGCTATATGAAATATCATTGGTACATCCGCAGTTTTGGCAAAAAAAAAAGATTTTTGGCAATTAATTCGATCTATCGAACTTTGAACAGCTATAACTTGTTGTAGAGACATTCTAGCACCATGCATCCTTGGGAAAAGTTGTTCAGCATATCCTGGACTACACTTTTATCTAATCGTTGGTATACTGCAGGAAGAATTGTAGTCTGCAAAATTGAAAATGCAAAAAAGTAGGTTTTCCCATACTAATTTCCATACAAATTTCAAACGCAATGCGCTACGCCCGGTCAAATCCAATCGACCCCAAATTTTGTACAGTTGTTTGGGACCCCAAATGGAACCAAAAAAGTGCTGTGCTCGGTTGATTTGGTTAAGATTACGTTTTTCCATATAACAATGCCCCACCCTAATGTGCGTCTGTGTGTGTGTGTATATGTGACCAAAAATGTCACTAATTTTTCTCAGAGATGGCTAAACCGATTTTGACAAACTTATTCTCAAATGAAAGGTGCAACGATCCCATAGGCTGCTATTGAATTTCTAATGTATCCGACTTCCGTTTCTGGAATTACAGGGTGGTGAGCACGATCACGCAGAAAATGTCGATTTTAATAAATTCTGCAATGAGCGCATAAAAGTGAAATTTTTTCGAAAATATGACCACAACTGCTTCGATTTGTAGTATTAGGTCACTAACATCCATTCAAAGTCTCTTTGGTCACATTGGCCACCATCATCGATTCTGGAAGCCCCGGCGGAAGTATCCAAATTCAGAATAACAGTCACATCGGTTTCTCGGAGATGGCTTGACCGATTCAACCAAACTTAGTCTCAAATGAAAGGTATTGCGCCCCCATAAATGGCTATGAAATTTCATCTCGATCCGACTTCCGGTTCTGGAGTTACGGGTTGTGGCGTGCGATCACATAGCAAATTGCGATTCAAACCGATGCCCCGATGAAAGCAAAAAAGGTAAAAAATTAGCTAAAATGTCTCTCAAACAACTCAAATTTGCAGTTCTAGGTCACCGACGGCCAACCAAACTTTCGTTGACTACACTGACCACCATAGACGAATCCGGAAGTGCCCGGGAAAAACCGCCATCTTTCAAAATTAACGAACTTACATCAGTTTCCCGGAAATGGTTGGGCCGATTTTCACAAACTTAGTCCCAAATGATAGCTATAATATCCCCACAGATGTTTATAAAATTTTGTACGGATTGCTTATATGGTACCGGAAATATAGACTAAACCGTCCGGTCACATATGAAATTCCCATGTAAGCCGTATCTCAAAAATTTTTCAAAGGGAGGGACCCCATGAAAATTCAGAAATCGAATTCGTATTTTTGATGCCAAACATCTTTAAAATACATGAAACGTCGAGATTATATGTTATCTCGAAAATATTTTTTTATAAAAATCGACTTTTTGGGACTGTTGTGACTTGTATGAGGACTGTCGGGCGGATGGCTGGTTGGATGGGTTGACGAGCTTCGTCCCAATGGAATTCTTATTAATTCTTTATCAATTTCAAATTAACTCTTTACCAAATGGAATTCTTTACGGATGAGAACGGTGAGAAGTGAAACACAGAGGATACAATTAACTACTCTGTATTCATTGTTTCACTCGTGTCAATTCACATTTCAAATTTAATTCACACTTTTCTCGTCTATGTGGTAGCGCTCACGCCACCGGTGGCTGCAGCTGGCATGCACTGCAACTGGCTGAAAATCTGCTTCCTTCCTTCTGGCATTCGTTCGTCGGCAGGCGCAGCTTGAATCAATCCCGATGAGGCAGAGCAAACACGTTTATGCACGATCGTGCATGGGCTCTCGGTGCTGATGCTCGTCGAAGCTTGCTGCTGCTGCTGCTGCTGCTGTTGTTGTCCGATCTTCTTGTTGTTGGTTCCACTGTTGACCACTGAATGGTTCGTTCGCAACTGAATGAATGGCTGCTTGAGAGGTGCGCTTATATAGCTGCTGCATATTCGTGCTTCGCTGTGATTGGTGGAAAAAATCTACTGCGCAATTGATGTTTACTGCGCAATTAACGCTTACCACGTCATTGCTTTTTTCTGCTGCGCAATTAACTTTTTCAGCCCGCAGTGCGGACGGCGTTTGTGGACAAATCTTCTACTGCCTCCAAATGCATAGCTTTGGTTACCATGCATACAAATACACAAATGTATCCCTTTACCGGAATTGTTCTTCGTGATGTCTGTTTGACTAGTATTGGGCCTGCGAAATCAATACCGACCCTCTGGAATGTTGGTGCAGCATATAGTCGATATGAAGGCAAATCTCCCATTTGTTGATTAATCGTGCTCGGATTGGTTCTGAAACATGTGACGCATTTCTTGAGGACTTCTCTGACAGTGGACCTAGCCTTTAACAACCAAAACTGTTGTCGCAATATGGTAATTACACCTGACGGACCAACATGAAGATTCTCTCGATGAATTGATGAGATTAAATTGTGGGTTACTGGGCTCTTATTGGGGAGAATGAGCTGGTGTTTTGTCTCATATGGTAGTTGGGCATGTCGAATTCGACCACCTACTCGTAGCAAATCATTTTCCAGAAACGGATTCAAACTGTTGAGACGATGGTTAGGCTCACCTATTTAACGCATTTAATCTCCTTAAATAGTTCTTGATGCTGGATTGCACCCACGATTCTTTTCAACGAGTCTTGAAGTTCTGAAATTGTTGGATATATAGTGACAACTCGATCTTTCTTAACCATTCGGCAGTTTGTAATAAAACGCATCACATAGGCAACAATTTGCTGGGTTTTACGAAAGGACTCGTACCTCGTTAGTACTGGAAATTCGTCGTATTTCAACACCAAGTGTACTTGAATGGTTGACTTCAGTTCAGGAATATCACAATCTTCAAGACTCGTATGGTTTTCTATTTGGTAGTTGACCGTTCGCAAGAAATTCGGACCATTCCAATATCTGTCATTGTTGGCCAGTTCCGCAGCTCTTTGTCCACGAGATACAGTATCGACTGGATTGTCATTTGTCCTAACATAGCCCCATTTATGTTCATCGTTGGCTATAATTTCTGCTACACGATTACGCACGAATACAAGTAAGCTATCCGGGGATTTGCGTAACCATGCCAACACAACTTGACTGTCTCACCAGAGATTTATTGATTCGAAACTCACTGCCATCGCTTTAAGGACTTTGTCTATCAATCGGGAGAGAAGAAGTGCGGTCAATAATTCTTTTCTTGGAATCGTGAGGGGGGCGATTGGAGCTAATTTTGACTTGCTGCTGACTAGTTTCAAGCTTGCTGTACCATCCGCATGAATGGATCGAACATAAACGCAGGCTCCATATGCGACTTGTGACGCATCAGCGAAGCCGTGCAATTCAAAGCATAAAGCATTGTTTTCCATGACGAGCCTCGGAAACCTAATTTGTTCAGCTACTGGCAAAGAGGCTAAAAATTCTCTCCACTGAAGACAGAGCTGCTCATCTAATTAATCATCCCAACCCAGCTTGTTTTTCCAAAGGGTTTGCATCAAGATTTTTGCGATGACCACGACTGGAGAGATTAGGCCTAATGGATCAAAAATCTTTGCTATTGTGGAGAGGACCTGACGTTTTGTTGGAGTTTCAGAAATTTCTGGAATATGAGCAACGAAAAGAAATTCATCGGAGCTGGGGTCCCATAGTAAGCCGAGAGTTTTAATGACTTCGTTTGCGCCACTCTCCCCAACAGTGATGAAAGCATCTCGATCTTCAGGCGGAATCGGCAATAATAGACGTTTGTCATTGCCGGACCATTTGTGTAGATGCATACCTCCAGATTGGAGCAACTGAATTAGTTCTGCTTGAATGTTGATTGCCTGTTGGAAATCGTTAGATCCAAAGAGTGCATTATCGACGTAGAAGCTTTCCTCGATTACACGGGCCGCTAAAGGGTATTTTTCTCGCTCGTCACGAGCCAGTTGGAGAAGAGCCCGCGTGGCCAAAAAGGGAGCTGAAGCTGTGCCATACGTCACGGTTGTTAATTCCAAAACACGCAATCTTTCGTTGGGAGATTTTCGCCAGAAAATTCGCTGCATCGGGCTATGGCATGGATCCACAATAATTTGACGGTACATTTTAGCTATATCTGCGCTGAGAAAGTATCGGAATTTACGAAACTGGAGAATTATTGACAAAAAATCGGCTTGCACGGTTGGTCCCACCATCATTGCATCATTTAACGAGCTACCAGAAACCTTTGCCGAAGCATCAAATACGACCCGACATTGAGTTGTCGAATTAGAAGGGCGGAGTACTGCATGATGTGGGAGATACCATTTGACTAAATCTGGAGGATCGTTGGATTCCTGAATTTCCTTACAATGTTGGAGCGTTTCGTATTCATCCATAAAGGCGTCATATTTAAGTTTCAGATCGGGATGACGAGACAGTTTTGATTCTAGGAGAAAAAATCTTCGTAGGGCCATAGAACGAGAATCTGAAAGTCTAACCATGGAATCTTTCAACGGAAGTTGCACTACATAGCGACCAGTTGAATCTCGGCGATGCGTTGCCAAAAAGTGCTGCTCACACTTTTCTCCTTCGGTTGTTACTATGCACTCAGGACAGACACCCTCTACTTCCCAAAATATTTGCACAAGTTCTTCCAATGGATCGGAACGTACGGTGAGGGATTGTAATACTATGCCAGAATGAAGACTCTCGATATAATTGCCACTCACTAGCCAACCCAGCTGGGAATCATATAATCCAGGAAGATTATCGGATAATTTGAGATAACCAGGTTTCATCAATTCATAAAAATAATCCATCCCGATCAGCATGTCGATTCGTTCTGGTTTGTAAAAATAAGGATCTGCAAGTTGGATGCCTAGCGGAATGTCCCACGACTCGATAGCAATATTGATCGATGGAATGGAACCAGTTATTTTGGGGGACACAAGGCAATTTAAGACGAACGAGTAATCATTGCACCTAGATTGGACTTGGACATTTCCTCGTTGCTTCAACATTGACCTGACACTACCAATACCAGTTATAGGAACACTCACCTCGTCTGTCGGCATGTTCAATGCGATAGCCATTGACTGTGTGATGAAACTTACTTGCGAACCACAGTCTAAAAGTACTCTGCACGGATGGGGCTGCTGGTCTCGATCCAATACATTGACCAACGCTGTGAGCAAAAACACATGAATAGATGGCTTCTCAGGAACACGTGAGTGAGCAGTATTAACAGGTACACCACTCGTCGTTGACTGGATGCTTGCTGTAACTGGCACATGAACTGACGATTCCGATGACGAATTAGAAATTTCATCCGCTTTGCTGAATTTTGGCTGCTGTGGTCCCTCTTCCGAGTGAAGCAACGTGTGATGTTTTCGCTGACACTTGGAGCACGTTTTCTTCGATGAGCAATCAGTTACATGGTGGCCACGTCTCAAGCAGTTGAAGCACACATTCTTCTCTTTCACTTTGGCCAGACGATCACTAACCGAAAGTCCATTAAACTCAGAACACTTGAACGAAAAATGATTTCCACCACAAAAAACACAATGAGGATCTGCAGATTGTGCAGCTGTTGCTGCATTGGCTTTCTTTGGAGGCTGCTTGGCGAGCTGGGATGATGATTGCCTGATCTGCATTCGTTGTTTAGGTTGACTGATGTCGATGGAAGTTTGGCATCTCTCCAACACAGAAATGCGATTCTTAAGAAAGGCGATCGTTGTCTCGTATTTTGGAAGCTCTCCTTTCTCCACAGTAGATTCCCACATTTTTTTCGTCTCATCGTCCAAGGCACGAGCTATTAGGAACACTACCATGTGCTCGGAAATGCCAGTGAAAGCCTGACCAAGGAACTTCAGGTTTTCAATGTGGCCATCGACGGTTTCCACTAACATTCCTTAGACAATTTTTTCACGCGCAGTAGACCTGCCAGATGACGATCGACCATTCGTCGCTTATCAGCATACCGTTCCTCAAGAAGCTGCCATGCTCGTTCGTAATTGCCATCACTGATTGTTTTAGCGTCTATCAGTCCGGCGGCGTCTCCAATTAGTGCCTTTTCGAGATGCTATAACTTGATGCGGGTCGGCTCGTTCGTTTTATCAACTACATCTTGGAACATCACTTTAAATTTTTCCCAGTGCTCATGCTTGCCATCAAATGTAGGAATTGCACGAGGAAGAGACTGTTGGACTAGCAATTATGGTTGGGTTGCTGGTGGATGCGGCTGCTGAGTTGTTGGTCGGGCGAAATTCTGGAGCCAGGATTCCAGAAAAATCGAAACTTCTTCATGAAGATCGACGAACTGCATGAAACACTCATCTTGTTCATCGCGTTCACTTGTTGGGATTTGGGCTACGATCTCTTGGTGATGCTTAGTGAACTCGACATATGCACCTTCAACACTTTTTTGGTACACTTTTATCTGAGCTGGTGTTAGCTCTGTTTGCTCGGTTTCAGCTTTCTGCAGGATGTTTCTGATTCTGCTGATGATCCGTTGCGCCATTCCACGGTTGTGGATCAACGCATTCACAGGTTGCTCTTCGGCCTTTTCACCTTCCGATGGGGTAGCCTTCTTTGCTGGCGTTCTTTTCGTCATTTCGCACTTTTTTCACTCACTTGGATGGTTCAATGTTCAATGTTATGTTTATTGTTAATTTTTCACTTATCACTTGGATTCTTCCTTCTATGTTTCACTTCAACACTGTTCTCGAAACCATTTTTCTTCATGCTGGAGACGGGCCAGTCCCGTCGGATTGATTGCTTCTCTTTATCCACCTCGTCGCTGCGTAAGACGGACCAATTCCGTCGGATGTGGCTGCCTTTCCTTAGATCCGGCTCGAAGGACCAAAAAACATGTTGTGACTTGTATGAGGATCCAAGGACTGTCGGGCGGATGGCTGGTTGGATGAGTTGACGAGCTTCGTCCCAATGGAATTCTTATTAATTCTTTATCAATTTCAAATTAACTCTTTACCAAATGGAATTCTTTACGGATGAACGGTGAGAAGTGAAACACAGAGGATACAATTAACTACTCTGTATTCATTGTTTCACTCGTGTTAATTCACATTTCAAATTTAATTCACACTTTTCTCGTCTATGTGGTAGCGCTCACGCCACCGGCGGCTGCACTGCAACTGGCTGAAAATCTGCTTCCTTCCTTCTGGCATTAGTTCGTCGGCAGGCGCAGCTTGAATCAATCCCGATGAGGCAGAGCAAACACGTTTATGCACGATCGTGCATGGGCTCTCGGTGCTGATGCTCGTCGAAGCTTGCTGCTGCTGCTGCTGTTGTCCGATCTTCTTGTTGTTGGTTCAACTGCTGACCACTGAATGGTTCGTTCGCAACTGAATAAATGGCTGCTTGAGAGGTGCGCTTATATAGCTGCTGCATATACGTGCTTCGCTGTGATTGGGGGGAAAAATCTACTGCGCAA
The DNA here is from genome assembly GCF_030247195.1 of Topomyia yanbarensis. Taxonomy (NCBI): domain Eukaryota; kingdom Metazoa; phylum Arthropoda; class Insecta; order Diptera; family Culicidae; genus Topomyia; species Topomyia yanbarensis. The sequence continues at coordinate 235,435,628 of NC_080671.1, forward strand.
TTGATGTTTACTGCGCAATTAACGCTTACCACGTCATTGCTTTTTTCTGCTGCGCAATTAACTTTTTCAGCCCGCAGAGCGGACTGAACAGGGGCTTAACCGATTTCGCTCCTTTTTGCCTTTCTTATATAAAGAAAGGCTATGCAATCACTGTTAAATGTTAATAAAAAATGCAATCACTGTAAAAATCGACTTTTTAACCAAGGCCCGGAGGGCCGAGTGTCATACACCATTCGATTCAGTTCGTCGAGATCGGCAAATGTCTGTGTATGTATGTATGTATGTGTGTGTATGTGTGTGTGTGTCATTTAAACTCACAGAATTTTCTCAGAGATGGCTGAACCGATTTTCGCAAACTTAGTTTCATCTGAAAGGTATAACGCTCCCATAAGCTGCTATTGAATTTTTAGTTGATCCGACTTCCGGTTCCGGAGTTACGGGTTGAAGAGTGCGGTCACACAGCAAATTCCCATATAAACTGGTACCACCATGATGTTCAAATGATGTAAAACATATTAAAATTGATGTAACATTAATTGATGTAGTTTGCGGATCTGGATCACTAATGATCAATCAAAGCAGCTTTGACCATATGACGGTTCATGACACCCCCGGGGAACCCGCCAAGTTCCTAAGCTAATATCACACCCATTCCCCAACGAATTCTCTACCGATTTTTACAAACTTGATTTCAAATGAAAGATACAGTAATACCATTGACTGCTGCTGATTTTCATTCGGTTCTGATTTTTGCTTCCGGAGTTACAGGGGTGTTAGTAAGGATACACTGGAATTTCCCATATAAATCGTTACAATCGTAATACCTCAGAGGCTAAAAACTATTGAAATGGTCACCAAATTACTTCTAATCGCAGATCTAGATCACTGATTGCCAATCAAACATTCTTTAAATATATTGTCCACTATCGACGATTCCGGAATTTCGGGCATATTCAGTCACATCGGTGATGACTGAACCGATTTTCTCAAACCAAATCTCAAATGGAAGGCAAAATATGCAGTTGAGTATTGCGTCGCCGCCCCCCCCCCCTCTTGCCCTTACACCTCCCTCCTTCATCACTCCCCTCCCCTTGGACCACCCTCACGCCCGCATTTCCTTCATCCACCCCGTATACCGAAATAAGATGAAGGATTTCTGACGCATCCTCTACTCTCACTCTACTAACCCACCATTCCACCAATATTTCAAAATATAATCACATGAAGAAAACATTGAAGTCATGCTGATTAAGCTAATTAAATATTATTCTTTTGCCTTTCTCATATAGAAAGGTTATGCAATTACTTCAAAAACCGACTTTATAACCGAGGCCCGAAGGGCCGAGTCTCATATAACATTCGACTCAGTTCGCCGAGATCGCCAAATATCTGTGTGTATGTATGTATGTATGTATGTATGTATGTATGTATGTATGTATGTTTGTATGTTTGTATGTATGTATGTATGTATGTATGTATGTATGAATGCATGTATGTATGTATGTATGTATGTATGTATGTATGTATATATGTATGTGTATGTGCGGATTTGTTAACAAAATGTCCACATCGGTTTCTCGGAGATGGCTGAACCGATTTTTACAAACTAAGATTCAAATGAAAGGTATAATATTCCCATAGGTTGCTATTGAATTTCATTTTCAACCGACATCTTGTTCCGGATTACGAATTGAAGAGTATGGTTACAAAACAAAATTTGTTGATTTGTCAACATCGGTTTCTCGGAATTTTCTGAACCGATTTTGACAAACTTGATTTTAAATGAAAGGTCCATCAGCTGCTGTTGAGTTTTGTGTGGATCCGAGTTCTGGTTCCTGAATTACAGGGTGATACGTACGATTACGCAGCAAATCCCGATTCTAACGAATTCTGCGATGAATGTAAGAAGGTGAAATTTTTTCCAAAATGTAAACACAACTGTTGAGTTTGTAGATCTAGGTCGCCAACAGTCATTCAAAGTCTCTTTGGCCACACTGGTCACCATCGACGGATCCGGAAGCATCCAAATTCAGAATAACGGTTATATTGGTTTCTCGAAAATGGCTACACCAATTTGATCAACTTAGTTTTAAATGAAAGGTGTTGCGTCCCCGGAAACTGATATTAAATTCCATCTCCATCCGACTTCCGGCTCCGGAGATACGGGATGTGGAGTGCGATCACATAGAAAACTCCGATTCAAACCGATACCGCGATGAATGCAAAAAGGTGCTCTTTATATATGCTTACCAAGTGTAATAAGAGTGAAAAACATTTCCATAATGTTATATTGTACGAACCAGCTATTAAATCATAATTTGGAGAAATGAGAAAGGCACAATTGCACCACTAGGTGGATTAAAACAGGTTTTTCAATTCAATATTACTGTGGCTGGTTTTTCTTTTGCAAAATTTTAGAACTCGAATAATGATTTCTTTTCTTGTATATAGTTGTCAAGTCATGTATAATAAAATTGTAATGTATACATTTGAAAGCTTTTAATAAATATAAGCAATTAAAAATTATCGTGTTCATGATTAAGAAAGGCACAATTGCACCGCTAGGTGGATTAAAACAGGTTTTTTCATTGCTTGTATCAATAGATAAACTATCTAAGAATATAACATAATAATATCAGAACACAATTCGAAGTATTCTTTTAATGCTACGTTTAAGTCAAAATTTTATCCTGCAGGCACGCGTTTTTTAGAAACCGCAGATAAAAGATACTATTTCACAAATTTCCATTTAGGTAATTCAATTGTGTAAAATTTTTCAACGAAAAAAAAAAATTGTTGTGTAATATATATAAATTTTCAAAAAGCTGGGTCCTGTCCTTTTTTCCAAAAATCGAGGTAATCGGCTACATCTTGATTAATTTCTGCAATCATCACCATTATGTGTCATTTGGCAGATCTGTGAGTAGAAACGGTTGTACAATCACCACAGGTTAAACAGGAAGGGCAATATTCTCTTTCAAAATAAATACTTCAAACGTATAACTAGTAATTCGTGACAACATTGCATACAATATGTAAATATAGTAATAACTGCTTGACTAAATATAATCGTTTGACAGCCTTAACGCTGCGTTGTGACACAACAAGAAAAAATATCTTTGAACCACCTTAATGGCTAGTAATAGTAGCTGATAAAATTTTAAATCGCCACGATTCAATATTGTGCACCCAAATCATCTAGAAACATCTTAGTTAAACATTAAATAAAAAAAAATTGATCTGCCCTAATCAACAGTGAATTTTGTTTTCAAAATTTTATATTTTTCCCTTTTTTATTAACCACTAAGAGTGAATTATTTTTTCTTTTTTTGGGTTGTAAAGACATTTAATTAGCAAGAAACTGGAAGGTGTGAAATATTTTTCAATATTAAAAGCCATAGTACTCAAGGAAGAGCAAGGAGTTGAAGGAAGAAAGTTTAGAAAAGCGTGCAATAGGATAATATGAGCAAGCTTATAGTTTTCCGACAACTTAACACTTTGTCTTTTACCGAAGGATATTTTGCCTTTTTCAAATGCAGATCACCTGAGTCTGCGGTATGTCCGGATAAACCTAGATTTTATAATGTCAAAAAACAAAGTCAGCGCACCAAAATTACTTCAAATGTCTTATTTGCTCCGCAACGATAGTCACCCAATGAACATCAAATTTTATTTCCTATATTTTTCGATATCAATAATGTATACCAGAACTAATTGAAACCATCTTTTTCACTACAAGGTGTCGATTGTGATCTATAATCCTATACCGGGCCACACTGTGTTTGAACTTGAGTCGCGTTAGGTGACTACGTAATATGCGACCGTTTGTATTCATTTTGGTGTTGTTCCCTGATCGTGAAAAAAATTTCATAAGGACTAAAAAATATAAGTATACAGTATTGTTCTGTGTATATCGATGATTAAATTCCTAGAACAAAGTGATGCTCTAAAGGTTGAATTAGAGCAGGTTTTTCGATAAATACGTAGGTTAGAAAATCAGTATTTTGCTCTGTTGTTTCCTGAAGCAACATTTTCTCCTCTCAGAACGAATAAACAACCTGAAAAACAACGAACTCATAATATTAACGTTGACTTTTAAGTATTCAAGTAAGTTTTTTTGAGTAAACATCGCAGGATTTTTCAAACGATGGACTGTTAACAGTTGCATGAGGCGTGCAAACATTGTCCCTTAACGCTGGAATGTGTCCAAATATTTTCTATAATGAATACCACCAAGTCAACTGCGGCAAAATGTTCTACACTGACGGATCAACTCCACAGGCTTCGGTATCTCCAACGAAAATCTTGCTGCCTCATTCATACTCAATGATCCAGCTTCAATTTTCGTCGCAGAATTAGCTGCCATTCAGTATACTTTCGGGATCATTGTCATTGAGGCCATCCGTGCGGGCGAAGCCTGGAAAGCACTCACAGTGGTTCAACCAAAGCACAGTTGTGGTGGGTCGATGTTTCGCAGTAACTAATATAATAGGCACACAAAGTTTCAATTGCAACACATGCGGTGCACAGTGTTGCAAAACGACGTTTTCACAATCAAAATTCAATAACTCCTGAACCATTGGCTTTGGAGAATGGATTTTGTCGAAGAAGTTTTTGGATATAAATAGATGTATCTTTTGATATAATGAATTGAGTGATTAATTCCCTAAAAGTGAGATATAAAATTTATTTCCCCAAATAATTTAGCTAGAAGCTCGCTGTCTTCAGTAAAGTTCTAGAAAATATTATTGTGAAAATCTTTACTGAAGCTACTAAAGCTCTATATAGTGACAGTAGCAAGATATGTAGATTTGCTTGGGTAGACCCCTTAAAAACGGTTTTTCGAATATAACTTTTTACGATTACTTTTTATTATTAAAAGTGTCTTCGACATAGTTGTTAAAAGCGATAAAATACACATTTTTTTATAACAACGATGAATCTGTAGCTCTCGAAACAGCAAAGTTATTGTCAATTTTCGAATATTTTTTTTATCAATTTACACCTTAAGCAACTTCCTTAATGGCAAAAATTCGTAGAAACAACTTTATTCTTTCGATTAAATATAAAAAACCTTCGTCTGACGGAGACCTGCGCGGGGTAGGTTATGTAGCGTATGTGGGTGAACGACCGATTAAATATTATACGATTACATTTATCTCAAGTTTATTCGATTAAAAATTAATTACATTTATAAAAACGCGAGACGCGTGGACTGCTTTTCGCTCTTCTTTTTCAACTGTCTGGTAAAGCTGGTATTATATTACACTGAACTGAAAGGTATATTACACTGAACTAAAAAGTGTATCGTATTCCATAAGGTTGATATACAACATTTCTTCCCTCCTACGGAGAAAACCTGAGCGGCGGGCGACGTAATCTATCTGAGCGGCGTAGTATAGGTTCATAGTCTTCTCTATGTTGATTTGGGCTGCCACATGGCGTCGAAAATTGTTCATTTGTTGACTCGAGCGAAACTGAAGAATCTGGTACTGAGCTCGATGATGGAACTTGTGACGTCATGATGTTCCCATAGAAACGCACTCGTCGCGGTACCTCACCTCTATTATCATAACTGCTTGCTCCGCATAATATGCCCTGTGGTGTGGATTCGTTGTTGATGAAACACCGTATTTGATCGATGTGACGTTTAAATGTTTTCATTTTGTAAAGGACTTCGTAGTGAAGGTCTCCCAAGCGATTAGAAATAACTCCCGGAATCCACTTGTCCATTCTAGTGTTTCCAGAAAAAAAGTAAACTTGGTCTCCCGGACTAAACAAGCGGAACTTTGAATCGAAAGCGGCTCGTTGTTATTCCGAAATTTTAGCGTTGATATTCTGTGGAGCCTTTCGGTACTGCCGCAGAAACTCCCATTGCATTCAGCGCATGTTTCACCGTTTGAACATACCGTTCTGCTTGCCCGTTTGTCGCTGGGTGCTAGGGTGCCGAAAGTTTGTGATATTTCATTCCACTCCTTTTCAGGAAAGATTTGAATTCTGAAGCGGTAAATTGCGGACCGTTGTCGGATACTAGTGTTATTGGAGCCCCGTACGCCGTGAACAGTTCATCAAGGATATTTACAGTGGCTGCCGTTGTTGTTGAAGATGTGATTTTAACTTCGAACCACTTACTATACACATCGACGATTATTAACAGCATTGTATCCGCCACGGGGCCTGCGTAGTCAATATGTATGCGCTCCCAGGGACCGCTCGGGTATTCCCAATGGTGGGTATTGAACTTGGGTGGGGCGGTAGCATTGCGAGCGCAGTCATTGCAGGATTTGGCCGTTCGCTCGATGTCTGAATCAATTCCTGGCCAGTAGACGAAAGATTGTGCCAGACCCTTCATTTTGTCGACCCCCATGTGTGCTATGTGTAGATCATTGAACAGCTTGACGAAGAACAGGCGGTATTAGTACTCTGTGTTCAAATAGTAGACAGTTTGCTGCTAAAGTATATTTCGCCTCCGGAGCCTTGTGTCCTAACTGCGCAAGGTCGCGCCCTGATTCCAATTCTTGTACCAATTTTCCTAAATGAATATCCTTCCGTGTTTCTCGTGCTATATGCTCAGCTCGTACTGGTAGATGTTGTATAGCATTCAGTGCGAATTGATCAAACTCGTCCTCCATATTCCTTCCCTCGTTAGGAAACAAGCTTGTGAGATATAGATGGCGCCAACATCCGAAGAAGGAAAGCTTTGAGAAGGAATCTGTCGAGTGTTGGCAACCCGGAACGAATTGAGAATACAGACACACGATACGAAACTATGTTCATATTCTCCCCATTTGCGAACCGACATTGTACTAGGCGAGTTGCGTGCATCACGTTTGGGGTGATTCCTTTCCAGAAGAAATATAAAGCGTCACATTGGCGATCCTGCCAGACCTTCGCTGAATTGCGGAGAAGGAAACTGCTTCTGATTTATTTATTGGTATGAAAGGAATCACCCCGCATGATGTAAGCAAATTATTTAACGGTGCTGGTGAATTAGGATAATACAATAGTTGCGTGTTGTTTGCCTAGGTAACGCTACTCTGACAATGTCCGCCATTTTATAAACGCTATAGCAAAGCATTCGGGCTGAAAAAGTGCAATGGTGCTTTTCACTTGTGAAAAATTTGCGACGAAAGGGCAGTTGTTTGCTGGAAGGCAGAAATCTGCCTCGCAAACTTTGCCGACGGAATGCTTGCGGTGCGTTGTTTGCTGGAAGGCAGAGTTCTGCCTCGCAATGTCCACTAGGGAAAATTATACAGTGAGTTGTTTGCTGGAAGGCAGAGTTCTGCCTCGCAATGCCCACCATTGGAAAATTTTACAGTGAGTTGTTGCTGGAAGGCAGGTTCTGCCTCGCAACGTTCACCGATGGAAAATTTTTGCAGTGAGTTGTTGCTGGAAGGCAGAGTTCTGCCTCGCAACGTCCACTGATGGAAAATTTTACAGTGAGCTGTTGCTGGAAGACAGAGTTCTGCCTCGCAACGTCCACTGATGGAAAATTTTTGCAGTGAGTTGTTTGCTGGAAGGCAGAGTTCTGCCTCACAATTCTCACTGATGAAAAATTTTTGCAATGAGTTGTTGCTGGAAGCCAGAGTTCTGCCTCGCAACGTCCACTGATGGAAAATTTTACAGTGAGCTGCTGCTGGAAGGCAGAGTTTTGCCTCGCAACGTCCACTGATGGAAAATTTTACGGTGAGCTGTTGCTGGAAGGCAGGTTCTGCCTCGCAATGCTCACTGATGGAAAATTTTACAGTGAGCTATTGCTGGAAGGCAGGTTCTGCCTCGCAACGTCCACTGATGGAAAATTTTACAGTGAGCTGTTGCTGGAAGGCAGGTTCTGCCTCGCAACGTCCACTGATGGAAAATTTTACAGTGTGCTGTTGCTGGAAGGCAGGTTCTGCCTCGCAATGCGCACTGATGGAAAATTTTACAGTGAGCTGTTGCTGGAAGGCAGGTTCTGCCTCGCAACGTTCACTGATGGAAAATTTTACAGTGAGCTGTTGCTGGAAGGCAGGTTCTGCCTAGCAATGCTCACTGATGGAAATTTTTTGCAGTGAGTTGTTTGTTGGAAGGCAGAGTTCTGCCTCGCAATTCTCACTGAGGGAAAATTTTGCAGTGAGTTGTTTGCTGGAAGACAGAGTTCTGCCTCGCAATGCTCAGATAGAAAATTTCACAGTGAATTGTTGCTGGACGGCTAGTTGAGCTTCGCAATGTCCACTGATGATGAATGAACTCATTGAGACTAACCTTTGAAAGTTGGGCTGGCACAGCCTAAATTTATGTGGAAGAGTTGTGAATTCATTAGCTTAAACTTCGACTGAAAGGGTTACGATATTCCTACATACATACCTTCTGGTTTCAGAAAATGGATACTGGAAGATACGTCCGTGCTCCCCGAAACGATGATGACTGGAAGCCAGAGTTCTGCCTCGCAACGTCCACTGATGGAAAATTTTACAGTGAGCTGCTGCTGGAAGGCAGAGTTTTGCCTCGCAACGTCCACTGATGGAAAATTTTACGGTGAGCTGTTGCTGGAAGGCAGGTTCTGCCTCGCAATGCTCACTGATGGAAAATTTTACAGTGAGCTATTGCTGGAAGGCAGGTTCTGCCTCGCAACGTCCACTGATGGAAAATTTTACAGTGAGCTGTTGCTGGAAGGCAGGTTCTGCCTCGCAACGTTCACTGATGGAAAATTTTACAGTGAGCTGTTGCTGGAAGGCAGGTTCTGCCTAGCAATGCTCACTGATGGAAATTTTTTGCAGTGAGTTGTTTGTTGGAAGGCAGAGTTCTGCCTCGCAATTCTCACTGAGGGAAAATTTTGCAGTGAGTTGTTTGCTGGAAGACAGAGTTCTGCCTCGCAATGCTCAGATAGAAAATTTCACAGTGAATTGTTGCTGGACGGATAGTTGAGCTTCGCAATGTCCACTGATGATGAATGAACTCATTGAGACTAACCTTTGAAAGTTGGGCTGGCACAGCCTAAATTTATGTGGAAGAGTTGTGAATTCATTAGCTTAAACTTCGACTGAAAGGGTTACGATATTCCTACATACATACCTTCTGGTTTCAGAAAATGGATACTGGAAGATACGTCCGTGCTCCCCGAAACGATGATGACCAGAGGTGGGAGCTGAAGTGGAAGTTGAAGGTGAGACTATCGAACAACCGTGTGACGAAAGCGACGAGACTCACGCTGATCTGTCAGAAGGGTTTAACCGTATTGAGTCGACGGTGCGTCGACTGGAGGGAACATCATTTGATAACCGAAAGGGGGAGACCTCAAAGTCCTCGACAAACAGTTGGATTAGAGGCAAACCGACACCTAGAACAGAATCAGTAAACATACGCTGGGAGCATCTCAAACCGTTTCCCCGTGATGTACCATCATCCAAATTAGGGGAAACTTGGAATCGCTATTTGGAAACGTTTGAGACCGGCGCGGAATTCAGCAACGCTAATACGCCAGCAGACAGGGCGAGTCTATCGTTCGCTTTCATGCACGATTGGTGGAGAAAGTTCGTTTGTGTGAATACAGTCCAACCGATCAGACTCGTTTTGTACAACTCCAGCTTCTTAAGGGTATGCGCAACCAAGAACTGGCCAGACAAGCAAGAACATATGGCCATGATACACTTTATGTCGTGCAAGCAGCCACTCGTAATGAAGCTTACGAGGTAGATTCTCAGCCAGGTACTTCCTCTGGACCACCAGCTGCTCTGGCGATGAAAAGCACATTTAAAAGTTCTGGGCAATCAGCCAATTCGAGCTCCAGATTCAAGCGAAAGAGAAACCGCAAATTTAATCCAGATGAAATGACGAGGAAACGCTTTAAGTCGTCGGAAACGTGCAAACAGTGTGGGCGTCTAGCTCACAAGGTCCTCGCCATGTGTCCTGCTACAGATCGCTCGTGTAACAGTTGCAAGAAACGTGGGCATTTTGCTGCCGTGTGTCCTATGAAGCACATCAACAGTATTGATGAAGACCAGCACGCCACATTTATCGACTCTAGCAAGCAGAAACATGAGGTATAATATTTATTTATTTTGAGGAACGATCTTCTTTGTTAAACAAATCATAAGAATAAAGCGTTTTCGTAATTGCATGCTGGAGATAAACAATGGTACTTTTTTCACTCTTACAGTCCTAGCACCTTATTTCCTACAAGGATGCCTTGGTAAGATGTCAAATAGGGGCTACAACGATAGAGTTTTTAATTGACTCAGGATCTGACGTGAATGTCATCGGTGGTAGAGATTGGGAACAATTGAGGTTCGATTTCGAAATAGGTCAAGCAAACATAAATTTTTCGGAGAATGAACTAGTGAGCCTATAAACGTTCAACACTCATTCAGAGCAAAGGTCGAAGCCTTGGAAATTCTTAAACCCAGTGTTTGGGCCGACTTTGTGGTAGTACAAAATGGGCGCCGTTCATTGCTAGGCAGAAGAACAGCAGGTGAAATGGGAATGCTGAAAGTTGGAGCATTCGTCAGCGCTTGCAAAGAATCGACAATGCAGTCACCTTTCCCGAAGATGCCGGGGGTTAAGGTAAAGTTTAGTGTCGACAAGACAATCCCGCCAGTAAGGAATGCCTATTATAACATTCCGGCAGCATTTAGAGAAGCAGCAAGGGAAAGATTGCGAGATATGGAAGCAAAGGACATTATCGAAAAAGTTATAAGCGCGCCTGAATGGATTAGCGGAATGTCTGCGGTAGCAAAGGGAAAAGGAGACTTTCGTTTAGTGGTTAATATGCGTGCTGCAAACAAAGCTATCAAACGGGAGTACTTTCGACTGCCTCCAATTAATGAGATGAAATCTAAACTACTGCGAGATTTTTTTCCAAATTAGATTTGTCGAACGCATACTACCACCTAGAATTAGACAAAAGTTCTCGAGACCTAACCACGTTCTTGTCGGAAAATGGCATGTACCGTTTTAAAAGGTTCATGTTCGGAGTTAACTGTGCTCCGGAAATTTTCCAGCGCGAAATGACGAGACTCCTAAAAGATTTCCCGAACGTTATTGTTTACATTGACGACATCCTCATTTTTGCCAAATCTTTGGAAGAGTTGAGGAAAACTGTAGCACAGGTAGTACAGATTTTAAGAAAGAACAACTTGACACTGAACCCAGACAAATGCGAGTTTGATAAGAGTTGTGTGACATTTCTCGGACACGAACTGGACGAGCAAGGATTTCATATCGACGAAGCAAAAGCGAAACTAATTCGCGAGTTCAGACGATCAGCAACAGTATCGGAACTACGCAGTTTCCTAGGTCTGGTCTCATTTCTCATCAAAAGCTTTGCTGACTTGACAAGACCCTTGTGGGCAGTTGCAGCTAAGAACAGTTGGGAATGGGGTCCCCATCAGACCGCAGCTTTTGAAGCTGTCAAGGAAACTATCGCGAAGTGCACGGTAACTCTGGGATACTTCTGCGAAACCGACAAAACCATTCTCTATACGGATGCTTCTCCGATCGCACTAGGAGCGGTGCTTGTACAGGTCGACAGTAGCGGAGCTCATCGCATTATCAGTTTTGCCTCTAAGGCACTAACCCCAACGGAGAAACGATACGCTCAAAATCAGCGAGAGGCGTTAGGCGCCGTTGAACATTTTGCCTATTTTCTTTTCGGAAGGCACTTTACCTTGCGGGTCGATTCGAAGGGTATATCATTCATACTCAATCGTTCACGCGAAGACTCGAAGAGAGTACTCACAAGGGCTGATGGGTGGGCATTGCGACTTAGCCCTTACAGTTACGAGGTCGAGCATATTAAGGGCAGCGATAACATAGCTGATTCTGCCTCTCGACTCTATACTGGGAGTGATGAACCACCAGTCCATGGGAAATAGCTAGACTGGAAGTAAATGTAACTGGGTTTCTTACGGAAAAAGAAATCCACGATGAGACTGCTCGCGACGAAACAATTACCAATGTCGCGTCGGCTTTGAATTCGGGAGAATGGCCGATACAGTTGAGGAGATTTCAGCAGGTGGCATCAGATCTTTATGTCTCGGGTGGTTTGGTGGTGAAAAACGGTTGTATCGTTATCCCGAGCTCATTGCGCAACAAGACACTAGAAGTAGCACACAGTGGGCATCCTCTTTCCGCTAAATTCAAAAGTATCCTTAGAAAACGTGTGTGGTATGCCTGGAGATGCTGAGAACTGGGTCAAAGCTTGTCGTATATGTGCAGCTAATGGGAAACCAGAAAAGCCCACACCAATGCTGCGAACCTTTGCACCTGATGTGGTCTGGGAAACCATTGCTGTAGACTTCAATGGGCCATACTCACGATTTGGGGGCATCTATATTTTATTACTCGTAGATTATAGATCAAGGTACGTGATAGCTCGACCGGTCAAATCAACGAGTTTCCAGCACACGAAGGCTGTTCTGGAAGAAACAGGGCCGCCGAGAGGGGGGGGGGACCGGGGTGTTTCCCCCCGGGCCCGGAGTTCTGAAGGGGGCCCGGATTTTTACCAGAAACTAAAATTTTGACAAATATTTTTTCGACCAAAATTTATTTGAGAATGCAATTAAAACTTCAATATCTTGTGTATGAGGTAACTAGAATAGCGAAAGTTCTAAACTACTGCATATTTGGTATCAATTATGTTTATCCCAACCTAATTCTCGCAGCGAAACGAGATCAGTCTCGAGCGGGCATAGCGAAATTTGTACATTGAATGTCATGTACGCAGCTCACCTAGGTTCGAATCCCAACCCCGTACACAGGAATAGAGATTTTTTATAGAAAGATTCATAACCTGAATGAAGAAGCGAATGACCTTAAGGTTAAAACGTCTATAATCGAAACAAAAATATGATCAGACTTGTAAGAGTTAAACAATTAAATGGTTTGATTAGAAGTCATGAAGTTGTCTTCAAATTTCGCCAACATGAAATCGATTTTTTTGATCTATTCAATTTCCAATCTTCGAAAGCGCTGGATTAGAATCGACAGTAATTATTGAAAGAAAAAACCCTGCTTAGTGTTGCCAAACCGGTTTTTGGGGGCGAACTCCGTGTCTTCGTTCAGGTAAATCCGAATTCGCCTGGATGCCCTTTTCTCTATACCAGGAATCGTCCAGCACCCAGTCCTCGTAAACATCATCCTCGGGTTGCAGGCTGTAATTGTTAAGGACCCTCTCTTCAATGGATCAATGTTCCTTACAAAGATTCTCGAAAGAAACTGGAGTGTGATTTCACACCCTGTGTTTGTTTACTGAGGAGTGAGCGTGAGATTTTGAACGTCGCTTCCTGAACGTACCGATCTTAATTTTATTTTTGATCTATTTACTAGAAACCAGTTACAACATTCTTGTTATATATTTTAAAGTGTGCACATCAACACAAATGAAAGATTTTTCCTGTTTTTATAGGATTATGAATGTTTTTGAAACCAGCCTAGCGTAAAATCCAACCACAACCCTTATTTGAAATTTGATCCATGTTTCTCATTTTTTTCCATTTTTAATTCTTACATGGATTTTTTTATTTTGTTAAAATTTCATTGATCTATTTTTTCAAGTTGTGGATTATATTTGTATTTCTACAATTGTAAGATTCTGCCTTTCTTATACTTTTATCTTATCCATCTTTTCACGTTCCTTCCTTGCTTTTTTTTTTCTATTGCTATCATTATCACTTACTTTAATTTATAGTTCTCTCTTTGTTATTTCATTTTATACGCAATTTTTCGAGAAAATTCTTCTTTCTTTATTTTATTTTTCTTATTGTTTCATATTTTAATACCATGCTTTTTTATTTGTTTCTTTTGTCATTCCATCTAATTTTTAGAATTTGTTTGTTTACTACATTTATTTTTATCATAGCCTTTTTCTATTTCGTTTTTTTATATTTTTCACATTTCCAAAAGCAATTTCACTTATTCAAATCAATTCCAATTTGTCTTATTGATTAATTTTTTACCTTTCTCCTATTTTCTTCCTTATATCTAGTTTTTAGCTTTTCGTTTTTCGTAGTTTTATTTTTTTTCCATTGTCCATTTAATATAATTTTATTTATTGTTTATACCTTAAATATCTTCATATTTAATTCGTTATTGTTATTTCTTCATTGTTTCCATTTAACCTGTTTTTAAAGTACTTTTTTTACCATTTTCCTATACGTTTACATTGAATTTTTTTTTATTTTCCTAAAAAAACATTTGATTTATCTTTTTTGCCACTATACGCACTTGTTCTTCGCTTTACGTTTAGTTCGTTGTTTGAATTTGTTTCAAATTTAAATTCTAGTGTTTTTTATGTTCTTTAAATAATTTAGTCCATTTTATTCATTTTCTTCGTGTTAATTTTTCATTTTTTTGATTGTATAGTATACCATGTCGGCTTTTTCTACTATTTTTTATTTTCCATTTTGTCTGTTTGCTCCGTTTTTGTTTAATACTTCCAATTTTCTTTACTTTTTCGTCTTTTCATCATTCCAATTTTCCAGTTTTTAAAAATTTCACGGTTAGTCCATTTTTTAAATTTCTCTATGATTATTTTACTCTTGTCTTTTATATATGCTCCTTTAATTTTATGCCTTCTTATAGTTTTATTTACTTTTTCTATTGTTTTAAATATTACTTGTTTTAATGGTAAATAAATTTTATATTCTTGATTTATCGAGTTATTCAGTTTTATGCATTTTTTATATTAGTGTTTGTATTCTTTTTAGAAGTTTTTGACGTAGGACTTACGTCTTTCTTTACTATACTGGGTGTCATTTCAAAATTTTCAAAACGGATGCGTTACGTACACTTTGAACCTTAATAACTTTTCTCCTACTAAAGGAATTACTAATATTGTTTCATAAATCGAAAGGAAAACGTTCAACGCTTGCTATTGATACCTTGTTTGCTATGTAAAACTTGTTTAAAAAGTTCAAAAACTACTTTTAATGCGAATCAACATTAATGCTAGAACCTATAAATATGGGTGTCACAGTTTTTCTTAAAGCCAGACATGTCTAAGCCACAGAGCAGAACACACGTACGTGTGCTGCTCAACGAGAAGCTGCATTTGGATCACCAACCAAATCATAGCTACTGCCTTATCGCTGCCAACCAAAAACTGTCGTCGTCCTGCGTGAAATTTATCGCTCTCAGAAGTGGACAGAGTTACTAATTCGCAAGCTGCTCTTCCAGTCCGTGAGATTGCACAGCATTTCAAAACCGATCTACTCTTCCGGAGCTCAGCCGTAATGGCCCTCTAAGAAGCCAGCGAGGCCTGCCTGGTTAGTTTGTTGGAAGATACCAATCTGTGCGCTATCCATACCAAGCAAATAATCATCATGCCGAGCGGGAAATGCCGAAATAATATTCACAACAAACGGCTCTTATTAGGACCACAAAATCGTTCTCAGAAAAATTACAATTGCAATTTCCATTTCGTGCTTTGGAAAATAACTTCCCTCTTATCGGGTTAGTTATTTTCTATAATAATATCCGAAAAATGTACGATAAAACTAATAAACTGACCAATTGGACGGAAGCAAGAAAATACCTACAAAAATTTGAGTCAGAAAAGTGACATTGGCGGAAAAATGCTTCGATCGTTTCTAAGTGTTTGGCAGCTGAAGTAGCCGATTTGTTTTCCAACGTCAATTATTTGCGCTGTGCTGTACGGAACAAACAGATTTTTGCGCGATTCGTTGGGAAATAATCAAAACAATTGTGTAGAATATTTCGTAGATTTTACCGTAAGTTTTAATAGATTTTGTAAAAGCATTAATTAGCCTGCTTTGATTGGTGGTTTTTGCAAATCTTTCAAGAACATTAGTGAATGTGGCAACCCTGCTACTAAGCGAAAGCCACACCAAAAAGAATGATGAAAATATTTCCATTTGTCACACAAAAGGATGGACTTCCATCTGTACTAAGAAGTTTATAAAAGAGATCGCATTGCGATATACAATGCTCATTCGATGTGAGCTGCGAAAGGGGAATGTTCGTGTATGTACGCAGCAGAAGCGAATTCGGGCAAGGTTCGAATCGTTAGTAAGGATTCTCGTCTGGTATCACCAAAAATAGTTATGTGCAAACCGTTCTTTTTAGGATGAAAGCATTATGAAGAAAGTATTGAATTATAAAGTTCCATTTAATAACTTGGATTGAGTTTGCGCCTGTCAAGTCTGCTGTACTTTATCAGTGACACATATAAACCAATGTTTATCGAATTAATCTACAAAGTACTAAGCGAAAGCCACACCAAAAAGAATGATGAAAATATTTCCATTTGTCGCACAAAAGGATGGACTTCCATCTGCACTAAGGAGTTTATAAAAGAGATCGCATTGCGATATACAATGCTCATTCGATGTGAGCTGCGAAAGGGGAATGTTCGTGTATGTACGCAGCAGAAGCGAATTCGGGCAAGGTTCGAATCGTTAGTAAGGATTCTCGTCTGGTATCACCAAAAATAGTTATCTGCAAACCGTTCTTATTAGGATGAAAACATAGTGGAGAAAGAATTGAATTATAAAGTTCCATTTAATAACTTGGATTGAGTTTGCGCCTGTCAATTCTTCTGTACATGCACCAGTGATTCATATAAGCAAATGTTTATCATATTAATCTACAAACCCGAAGGTTTTTGCTAGTCCTAGAAAATCAGTGAATGTGGCAATCTCATTCGACATGAAATTTCCAGTAAACATTCATTCAAAAAGTGCATTGGTTCAAATTATCCATGAGTGTCATATGATATGCCCAAGTTTAGTCCTATGTCAACACCGCTGTTATGTCCCGGACATTACCCACTTCTAGTTTTTTTTCATTGACATTGATTCTTAAAAATTCTCCTACTTTCCTATCGATTTTTCATTATTTTCACCATTTGTTCAATGTTCGACTTCTTTAATCTTCGCAATATGTTTTTCTAGTTTCCTGTTTTCTTTTATCAATTTTTTATAGGTTTTATTTTGGTTTTTCTCGATTTAACATTTTTTTGACAATTGACATTAATTTGTTTATTTGGTTGATTTTGTTGTTTTTAGCAAATTTGTACATTCTTTTAATATTTATTTTCCTATTGTTTTTATCTTTTGCTGTTCATCTCCGCTTAGATATTTTTAATTTTTTTAATCGCTACATTTTTAATCTTTCCATTTCCTTACTTTTATAAATACTATTGACAAAAATGGTGCTTTTCAAAGTCGCCAATACTGTCGAAGAGGTATTAAAAATCTCCCAAAGTATAAAAAACTCAACGTTCTTTTTTCCTTCATTGGCACTTCAAACAACTAGAGCTAAAACCTGGTACATAAATATAAAATTTCAGTGTACTATACATAATATCAGTGAACTCCAATGGATTTCAAACATTAAGGTTTTTGTATTCAAGCAATACATAGTGGTGGGGGCCCGTACGTTGGACCCCCCGGGCCCGTATGTTCTCTCTGCGGCCCTGGGAAGAGATCTTCGATAAAGAGGGGTTTCCAAAAACTATAAAGAGTGATAATAGACCACCTTTTAATGGCGAGGATTACAGATTATACTGCTCTGAACGTAACATCGTAAATCAGTTTTGTACACCATTGTTTCCGCAGCAGAACGGTCTGGCCGAAACCTATATGAAAATGGTAAACAAAGCTATGGCAGCTGCTGCGACTTCGGGAAACAACTACAACGAGGAGTTGCAGGCAGCAGTAAGGGCTCATAATGCGGCCACCCATGCTGTTACTCAGGTACCACCGGAAGAGGTGATGTTCGGAAGGAAAATTAAAGGGGGTCTCCCACTCCTAAATAGAGCTAGAACCCATCACGACGAGAGCCTGCTGAATGAACGAGATCGCAAAGCTAAACTTCGAGGTAAATCTCTGGAGGACAGTCGTCGTTCCGCTCGAGAATGTCGGGTTAAGCCCGGCGATGTGGTCATTGTCGAACGTCAGATCCGGGCAAAAGGTGATTCTAGGTTCAACCTAAAGCGGTGCACGGTACTCGAGGAGAAAAGCGGGAGCTTGTTGTTGGTTGACGATGGAGGAGCAACGTTGAAACGTCATGTAACTCAGACAAAAAAGGTCTACAAGTGGGCGGAAAATCCGAAGTTATCATCTGACGAAAGTGCCGGTCACGGCCACGAGCGACCTAAACGAGAGAAAAAGACTCCCTCACACCTGCGGGATTTTGTACAAATGGTCGATAGCGATAAATAAAACCGATTTTTGGTTATATCCTTAACCTAAAATTTGTTTTTTTTTTCTTTCACCTAAAATAGAAGAAAGGCAGATTAATGTTTATACCAATGCTACTTACCTGAAATCTCGTTGCCACAGTGTATTTGAGGGCCCTCCCCGTTTCTTGATGGGCGGCGAATCAATCGCGGGGTTGTTCATCGACGAGAGCCTGCCCACGGGGGATGACTTTAGTCTATTTGCACGATATTTCGGCAAATTATTGCAAATTTACCCTAGACTTAGGTTAATCACGGTGACCCGAAGTGCTCCTACCTCGTGCATCTGCTTTGCAAAAAAAAATGAAATGACAAATAAATCGTCTCTTCCAGCTGTCAATTAATAAAGCGCCGCCTAGCGGTCGGTAGGAAAACTACTTCCTTACTACCACAGATATCATACGAAGAAGATGGTCAGCTTTCAGATTTTACATGCATTCATGTATATCAATTTGGCGAATTGTAAATTTGTGTATGGGGTCATGGGAAAAAGTCTAGTTTACACACAGTAGTTTTGCTGACATCCTTTCAATATATATATTTTTATAACCATTTGTTTTAAAAAGAATTTTGTTTCCCTGTGAGAAGAGGGAAGATGTGAGATATAGATGGCGCCAACATCCGAAGAAGGAAAGCTTTGAGAAGGAATTTGTCGAGTGTTGGCAACCCGGAACGAATTGAGAATACAGACACACGATACGAAACTATGTTCATATTCTCCCCATTTGCGAACCGACATTGTACTAGGTGAGTTGCGTGCATCACGTTTGGGGTGACTCCTTTCCAGAAGAATTATAAAGCGTCACAAAGCTGTTGACATTTGATTCTGTATGTCTGATTGCTAGTCAGGAACAATAGTCGACGTTGGTGTTCTGGTTTGTTGGTTTGTGTACGACGTTGAAGTTGAAGTGTGCCAGGTAATCGACGTAATTTGCCATGCGACTGATACAGAGCGTAGGAAGAGTTTTTTCAGGATGTAGAATTTGCGCAAGGGGCTTGTGATCCGTAATCAGCGTGAACTTACGGGTGTAAAGATAATAGAAAAACTTTTTGACGGCCCAAACGATGGCAAGGGCCTCCTTGTCGATCTGTGGGTAATGTTGCTCTCTACTGGACATAGTTGTGCTTGCATACGCTATTGGACGTTCCATTCCGTTGCTCAACCGGTGTGACAACACGGCACTTAAACCGGTTTTACTGGCGTCAGTGGCTAGTATTAACGGTAACGTTGGGTCATACTGCATCAATACGTGTGGAGAAACAAGAATTGCTTTCAAATCCAGGTACGCTTTTTCTGCTTCAGAAGTCCACTTGAATGTATCGGCATGAAGCAAATCTCGCAAGCTTCTTGCTCTAGAAGAAAGGTTTGGGATAAATGAGCTATAATAGGTAGCCTTACCTAAGAAAAGTTGAAGCTCTTCTTTATTAGCTGGAAGTGGTGCATCCCGAATCGCTTCGATGTGCTTATCCGATTTATGAAGTCCATGGCGATCGATTTTATGACCTAAGCACTCGAGGGACGGTACAGCAAACACGCATTTCGACCGTTTGAGCCGCAGCCCGTTCAGTTTCAATCTGTCCAATATTTCTGTCAGGGCTAGAAGAAGGTTTTGAAAATTTTCTGCGAATACGATTATGTCGTCGTAGAAGCTGACGACGTTTCCCAAACCTTGAAACAGCGTTTCCATTCGACGCTGCCAAATGGCATGTATATTGGCAGCTCCATATACAGCTCTCGTAGGACGTATTAATCCATGTGTTGTAGTATTAAGCGTCAAAACATGACGGAACTCTTCGTCAATCGGAAGATGTGTATATGCGTCAGTTACATCCAAGTGACAGAATAGGGTTGCTCTCATTTTGTTATAGGGTTGCTTTCATTTTGTTAAAAATTGCGTCGATTTTTGGGATGGGATGCTCGTCTATAATCATCCTTGGATTTACGGTTGGTTTATAGTTACTTGTGATACGTAGATTTCCGTTGTTTTTGACGACGATATGTGTCGGCGACGACCACTCAGAGTAGTCTACTTTTTCGTAGAACCCCGACGCAATTTTCTTATCAATTTCTGCTGCATAACGGTCACGTATAGCAAGTGGTACGTCATGTGTCTTAGCGAAGACTGGATTAACTCTTGGTTTTAGATGTACTTTCGCTGGAGGGCCTGCCAATTTCCCTGGAATGTCACTGAAGATGTCATTGAAGTTTTCCAACGTACTGGATAGCTGGGCTGCTTGATCCGAGGAAAGTTCGGTAGACGTAATCGAGTTAATGGACGTATCTGAAGTGAAGATTCGGTTTAGTTGAATCTGATCGACAAAGTGGGAAATCCATTCGCGTCCAAATAACGAGTCTGATTCTCCGGAAACTACATATAGATTCAGCCTGCGTGTTGTTGTTCCTACTGATACATTTACCGCAATACGACCAAGACAATTAATACGATGACCAGTGTAACTAGAGAACTGCCTGTCGGTTTTCTGCAGCGAAAACTTCGGTTTAATGGCTCGCAATCTGGATTCTGCGATAATTCCACACGGTGCTCCGGTGTCTAGTTCCATCTGCAGAAGGCGACCGTCGATTTTAACGTTAATCATCTTTTTCCAGAAATAATATCGTTGACCTGCGTTGTCACTAGATCGATTTCGGAACTGGGTTCTTGGGGCTGCACTTGGTCGATTGAGGATTTTTTTGATTTCGATCTACACACTTTTGCAATATGTCCTTTTTTATCGCAGTAGCGACATCTAATGTCGCGAAAGCGGCAATAGATTCGTAAATGCTGTCCTCCACATCCATTACAGGGACCTCCTATACTGGTCTGAAAACTGTTGCTCCGTTGATTTTCACCTGACGTGCCTCTTGACTGCTTGTAGCTCGACTTCGTTTTGGTTTTCAGGTTTTCGTATCCCAGTTTGTTCGTTTCCTCGAAATGAGATGGACCAGCGTTCACTTACCGTGCCGTGTTGCGGGTCGCTTCCAGAGTGTGCGCGATCCCGTATGCATCATTGAACATTTCCGGTTTCTTTGCTATGATTTCATCACACATATCTCGTGTCTCAAGCCTGTGCAAAAGTTGCTCAATCAGCATCCGGTCCAGGAACTCCCCAAAGTCGCAGTAGGCAGAACCTTGCTTCAAACGTAAGACGAACTGTGCGACCGATTCTCCTTTTTGCTGAACAATTTGTCTAAATTTGATGCTCTCGACGATTTTATTTCTGGTCCGATCGAAATGGTTAATGAGCGCATTACGTAAATCTTGGTAACTAATGTCAGCTGGATTGCGAGGGCTAACCAAAAATTTCAAGGCATTGTTCAACTCCGCACCCATGTGAACTCTGGCATAATTCGAACACTGTGGTTCGGGTATGTGACTCAGTTGGAGTGCCCATTCAAATCTTTCGAAGTAGTCAGCTACAGATGTTCCCTCTAATGGGCGATACTCGGACATATTGAATGACGGAATTCTCGGCGTAGGAGCAGCATCTTCGCTTGGGTTATGGTGACCGGCGTTTACTTGTGCGACGGCGCTTCCGATAGACGTTTTGAGGGCTTCTGCGATCATTGCGGAAAGCGTCTCCATAATTTCGACGTTTGGTTGAGCCATTCTTCGAAAGAAAACGTGTTCCGTGTGAACGTAACCTCAAATATCAATCGCGCGACGAATAGTAACCGATCCCACTTCTGACACCAAAATTGTCGTGTATGTGGGTGAATGACCGATTAAATATTATACGATTACATTTATCTCAAGTTTATTCGATTAAAAATTAATTACATTTATAAAAACGCGAGACTGCTTTTCGCTCTTCTTTTTCAACTGTCTGGTAAAGCTGGTATTATATTACACTGAGCTGAAAGGTATATTACACTGAACTAAAAAGTGTATCGTATTCCATAAGGTTAATATATAACAGGTTACGTATAAAACCAATACTCCTGAAAGCATGATGGATCGACTGAATTAAATAATTCAACACGATAATCCATAGATTTATATGCGTAACAGAATTACCATCGATTTTGTTTTTGATGGAGTAGTGTATGAAATTGAAGTCAATATACGCAATCGATTAATTCTTCAACAGATTGTATTATTTTACAAAATCATGTGGAAATGTGGTGCAATTTATTGTTGCATCGATTAACATTTTCCTTATCTATAGAGTAAGGTGGGGCAAAAGTGCGCACCTAACAGTTTTCGTAAAATAACTATTGGTAGAAAAGCACTAGAAAATCGGGATGATCACAAATTAATACTCTCATCACACATCTTCAAAACGTAATACTAGATATCTCTTGGTTTTGCTTGTAATCCGAGAAATAGTTATTTTCTTATGAATACTCAAATGCGCACTTTTGCCCCATGGTCGGGGCAAGAGTGCTCATAGCACGGGGCAAAAGTGCGCACAGCTTAAATAGCCGATTTATTTCCGCACATAAATTAAACTAATCAATTTTAGGATATCCATCCCCTCTTACTCTTCCTTCATAACTAAAAAGTACCCCTCCCTCTGCCTCGGTTGATGTTGTTCAGTTTTCCATTATGTTGAAAAAACTTGGATGTTTCGTCTTTTAGACAATGTGGTTCATGATCAAATTGTCACCACTGGTAGCATCATTATTTGTCATAGTTGGGTAGATCACTACAAGAATTCTTGCGAATATGCTATTTATATTGGAAATACATCTTTATTTACATATTCATAGTTTTTTGGTTCTTTTTAAATTACTCTGACCGGCGGCACTCTATATTTTTCCTTGGAACCAGTTATGCTGATGCTTTTGTTCCTAAACCGCTCATATCAGTCGTGATTTGACCGGTGAGCTCGCAGTTATTGAAGATGCTGGTCCCTTCTTTAAATCATGGAAGAATTAGATCAATTTTTACATAAAAAACTTCACTCGCGTCTTATGCTATGCGCACTTTTACCCCACTGTCAGTTTTTCAACTTATTCAATTGTTACGAAAATTACTGAATTTTTTTCATCAAATCAAATATATCTCGCAACGAACCATATGTTGAAGATTTTTAGGGTACTGTAGTTTTATAGATCCTGATTTATTCAAACAGCCAATTTATGATTCCCAAAATTCAAAAAATAATATCAAATCAGCGAAAAATAGTCCTTCCCTCTTAATTTCAAGCCACTAAATTAAAACCTTTCATGCTTATATGTGCGATTAGTTGACTTAATGATACACTAAATCCATACAGAGTTGCCATGTTCTAGCGCTTGTGTGCTTCTAAAAGTCCTATGCGCACTTTTGCCCCACGCGCACTTTTACCCTACCTTACTCTATATCTATTTTTTGGCGTATTAACCTGCGAAGGTGACTATAAGAATCATTCAATACAAATATGCACATATAGTGAAAAGTTTTGTTTTCGAAACATATTTCCAATGATACGAAGACATAACGGAGTGTTGGTGGACGTGGGTAAAGTTAATTCATAAAAAATGGCACATTTAAAAAATATTTTGGTGATACAGAGAGTGTTGGTATATTCATTCACTTTCCATATAATCACTGCACAATTTAACAACATTTCTTCAAATATCATAGCAGAATACTGAAAATTGAGCCAGTGATAGAGAATCTCTGGAGGGATCTCGTTGAAAACTTCCTTTGTGGTGTACATCATAAATCAAAATATTTTGGACCAATCGTTTTCAAGGTTCTACATATCCCCAGGTATTGATCGAAGCTTTTATTTTTTTTCTTGATATTTGAATTTTTCATAGCATTCTGCAGCTAAAAATGCAATTTTCTCTAAAAAAATCATAAAACTTATTTTTGTGAACAAATTTATGATATTTAATGATTTTTGCCTTTCTCATATAGAAAGGTTATGCAATCACTCTGAAAAACGTCAACCTAATCCCGGCCCGGAGGGCCCAGTGTCATATCCCATTCGACTCAGTTCGTCGAGATCGGAAAAAGTGTGTATATGTGTGTATGTGTGTATGTATGTGTGTGTATGTGTGTGTGTGTATGTATGTGCGTATGTGTCAAATAATGTTACTCATTTTTCTCAGAGATGGCTGGACCGATTTGCCCAAACTTAGTCTCAAATGAAAGGTGCAACCTTCCCATCGGCTGCTATTGAATTTTGGATCGATCGGAATTCTGGTTCCGGAATTACGGATTTCAGAGCGCGGCCACACAGAAATTTCGCATAAAAACTATAGGAAAAATTAAAAATAGAATTTTTATTTTTGATGCTAAATGTATTCAAGGTGCATAAAACGTCGAGATTTGATGCAAACACGAAAAAAATTTGACGAAGATTCACTTTTTTGGATTTTGCACATTTTTGCCTTTCTCATATAGAAAGGTTATGCAATCACTCTGAAAATCGTCAACCTAATCCCGGCCCGGAGGGCCGAGTGTCATATCCCCTTCGACTCAGTTCGTCGAGATCGGAAAAAGTCTGTATGTGTGTGTGTATGTGTGTATGTATGTGTGTGTATATGTGTGTGTGTATGTGTGTGCATGTGTGTGTATGTGCGTATGTGTCAAATAATGTCACTCATTTTTCTCAGAGATGGCTGGACCGATTTGCCCAAACTTAGTCTCAAATGAAAGGTGCAACCTTCCCATCGGCTGCTATTGAATTTTGGATCGATCGGAACTCTGGTTCCGGAATTACGGGTTTCAGAGTGCGGCCACACAGAAATTTCGCATAAAAACTATAGGAAAAATTAAAAATAGAATTTTTATTTTTGATGCTAAATGTATTCAAGATGCATAAAACATCGAGATTTGATGCAAACACGAAAAAAATTTGACGAAGATGCACTTTTTTGGATTTTGCACATTTTTGCCTTTCTCATATAGAAAGGTTATGCAATCACTCTGAAAAACGTCAACCTAATCCCGGCCCGGAGGGCCGAGTGTCATATCCCATTCGACTCAGTTCGTCGAGATCGGAAAAAGTCTGTATGTGGGTGTGTATGTGTGTGTGTATGTGTGTATGTATGTGTGTGTATGTGTGTGTGTGTATGTATGTGCGTATGTGTCAAATAATGACACTCATTTTTCTCAGAGATGGCTGGACCGATTTGCCCAAACTTAGTCTCAAATGAAAGGTGCAACCTTCCCATCGGCTGCTATTGAATTTTGGATCGATCGGAATTCTGGTTCCGGAATTACGGGTTTCAGAGTGCGGCCACACAGAAATTTCGCATAAAAACTATAGGAAAAATTAAAAATAGAATTTTTATTTTTGATGCTAAATGTATTCAAGGTGCATAAAACGTCGAGATTTGATGCAAACACGAAAAAAATTTGACGAAGATTCACTTTTTTGGATTTTGCACATTTTTGCCTTTCTCATATAGAAAGGTTATGCAATCACTCTGAAAAACGTCAACCTAATCCCGGCCCGGAGGGCCGAGTGTCATATCCCATTCGACTCAGTTCGTCGAGATCGGAAAAAGTCTGTATGTGTGTGTATGTATGTGTGTGTATGTGTGTGTGTATGTGTGTGTATGTATGTGCGTATGTGTCAAATAATGTCACTCATTTTTCTCAGAGATGGCTGGACCGATTTGCCCAAACTTAGTCTCAAATGAAAGGTGCAACCTTCCCATCGGCTGCTATTGAATTTTGGATCGATCGGAATTCTGGTTCCGGAATTACGGGTTTCAGAGTGCGGCCACACAGAAATTTCGCATAAAAACTATAGGAAAAATTAAAAATAGAATTTTTATTTTTGATGTTAAATGTATTCAAGGTGCATAAAACGTCGAGATTTGATGCAAACACGAAAAAAATTTGACGAAGATTCACTTTTTTGGATTTTGCACATTTTTGCCTTTCTCATATAGAAAGGTTAATCACTCTGAAAATCGTCAACCTAATCCCGGCCCGGAGGGCCGAGTGTCATATCCCATTCGACTCAGTTCGTCGAGATCGGAAAAAGTCTGTATGTGTGTGTGTATGTGTGTGTATGTGTGTGTATGTGTGTGTGTATGTATGTGCGTATGTGTCAAATAATGTCACTCATTTTTCTCAGAGATGGCTGGACCGATTAGCCCAAACTTAGTCTCAAATGAAAGGTGCAACCTTCCCATCGGCCGCTATTGAATTTTGGATCGATCGGAATTCTGGTTTCGGAATTACGGGTTTCAGAGTGCGGCCACACAGAAATTTCGCATAAAAACTATAGGAAAAATTAAAAATAGAATTTTTATTTTTGATGCTAAATGTATTCAAGGTGCATAAAACGTCGAGATTTGATGCAAACACGAAAAAAATTTGACGAAGATTCACTTTTTTGGATTTTGCACATTTTTGCCTTTCTCATATAGAAAGGTTATGCAATCACTCTGAAAATCGTCAACCTAATCCCGGCCCGGAGGGCCCAGTGTCATATCCCATTCGACTCAGTTCGTTGAGATCGGAAAAAGTCTGTATGTGTGTGTATGTGTTTATGTATGTGTGTGTATATGTGTGTGTATGTGTGTGTATGTGTGTGTGTATGTATGTGCGTATGTGTCAAATAATGTCACTCATTTTTCTCAGAAATGGCTGGACCGATTTGCCCAAACTTAGTCTCAAATGAAAGGTGCAGCCTTCCCATCGGCTGCTATTGAATTTTGGATCGATCGGAATTCTGGTTCCGGAATTACGGGTTTCAGAGTGCGGCCACACAGAAATTTCGCATAAAAACTATAGGAAAAATTAAAAATAGAATTTTTATTTTTGATGCTAAATGTATTCAAGGTGCATAAAACGTCGAGATTTGATGCAAACACGAAAAAAATTTGACGAAGATTCACTTTTTTGGATTTTGCACATTTTTGCCTTTCTCATATAGAAAGGTTATGCAATCACTCTGAAAAACGTCAACCTAATCCCGGCCCGGAGGGCCGAGTGTCATATCCCATTCGACTCAGTTCGTCGAGATCGGAAAAAGTCTGTATGTGTGTGTGTGTATGTGTGTATATATGTGTGTGTATGTGTGTGTGTATGTGTGTGTGTATGTATGTGCGTATGTGTCAAATAATGTCACTCATTTTTCTCAGAGATGGCTGGACCGATTTGCCCAAACTTAGTCTCAAATGAAAGGTGCAACCTTCCCATCGGCTGCTATTGAATTATGGATCGATCGGAATTCTGGTTCCGGAATTACGGATTTCAGAGTGCGGCCTCCCAAAAATTTCGCATAAAAACTATAGGAAAAATTAAAAATAGAATTTTTATTTTTGATGCTAAATGTATTCAAGGTGCATAAAACGTCGAGATTTGATGCAAACACGAAAAAAATTTGACGAAGATTCACTTTTTTGGATTTTGCACATTTTTGCCTTTCTCATATAGAAAGGTTATGCAATCACTCTGAAAAACGTCAACCTAATCCCGGCCCGGAGGGCCGAGTGTCATATCCCATTCGACTCAGTTCGTCGAGATCGGAAAAAGTCTGTATGTGTATGTATGTGTGTGTATGTGTGTGTATGTGTGTGTATGTATGTATGTGCGTATGTGTCAAATAATGTCTCTCATTTTTCTCAGAGATGGCTGGACCGATTTGCCCAAACTTAGTCTCACAGTCTCAAATGAAAGGTGCAACCTTCCCATCGGCTGCTATTGAATTTTGGATCGATCGGAATTCTGGTTCCGGAATTACGGGTTTCAGAGTGCGGCCACACAGAAATTTCGCATAAAAACTATAGGAAAAATTAAAAATAGAATTTTTATTTTTGATGCTAAATGTATTCAAGGTGCATAAAACGTCGAAGGTGCAAACACGAAAAAAATTTGACGAAGATTCACTTTTTTGGATTTTGCACATTTTTGCCTTTCTCATATAGAAAGGTTATGCAATCACTCTGAAAAACGTCAACCTAATCCCGGCCCGGAGGGCCGAGTGTCATATCCCATTCGACTCAGTTCGTCGAGATCGGAAAAAGTCTGTATGTGTGTGTGTGTATGTGTGTATATATGTGTGTGTATGTGTGTGTGTATGTGTGTGTGTATGTATGTGCGTATGTGTCAAATAATGTCACTCATTTTTCTCAGAGATGGCTGGACCGATTTGCCCAAACTTAGTCTCAAATGAAAGGTGCAACCTTCCCATCGGCTGCTATTGAATTTTGGATCGATCGGAATTCTGGTTCCGGAATTACGGATTTCAGAGTGCGGCCTCCCAGAAATTTCGCATAAAAACTATAGGAAAAATTAAAAATAGAATTTTTATTTTTGATGCTAAATGTATTCAAGGTGCATAAAACGTCGAGATTTGATGCAAACACGAAAAAAATTTGACGAAGATTCACTTTTTTGGATTTTGCACATTTTTGCCTTTCTCATATAGAAAGGTTATGCAATCACTCTGAAAAACGTCAACCTAATCCCGGCCCGGAGGGCCGAGTGTCATATCCCATTCGACTCAGTTCGTCGAGATCGGAAAAAGTCTGTATGTGTATGTATGTGTGTGTATGTGTGTGCATGTGTGTGTATGTATGTATGTGCGTATGTGTCAAATAATGTCTCTCATTTTTCTCAGAGATGGCTGGACCGATTTGCCCAAACTTAGTCTCAAATGAAAGGTGCAACCTTCCCATCGGCTGCTGTTGAATTTTGGATCGATCGGAATTCTGGTTCCGGAATTATGG
This sequence comes from Topomyia yanbarensis, assembly GCF_030247195.1. Taxonomy (NCBI): domain Eukaryota; kingdom Metazoa; phylum Arthropoda; class Insecta; order Diptera; family Culicidae; genus Topomyia; species Topomyia yanbarensis. Next base: position 235,464,430 of record NC_080671.1, read on the forward strand.
GTTTCAGAGTGCAGCCACACAGAAATTTCGCATAAAAACTATAGGAAAAATTAAAAATAGAATTTTTATTTTTGATGCTAAATGTATTCAAGGTGCATAAAACGTCGAGATTTGATGCAAACACGTCGAGATCGGAAAAAGTCTGTATGTGTGTGTATGTGTGTATGTATGTGTGTGTATGTGTGTGTATGTGTGTGTATGTGTGTGTATGTGTTTGTGTATGTATGTATGTGCGTATGTGTCAAATAATGTCACTCATTTTTCTCAGAGATGGCTGGACCGATTTGCCCAAACTTAGTCTCAAATGAAAGGTTCAACCTTCCCATCGGCTGCTATTGAATTTTGGATCGATCGGAATTCTGGTTCCGGAATTACGGGTTTCAGAGTGCGGCCACACAGAAATTTCGCATAAAAACTATAGGAAAAATTAAAAATAGAATTTTTATTTTTGATGCTAAATGTATTCAAGGTGCATAAAACGTCGAGATTTGATGCAAACACGAAAAAAATTTGACGAAGATTCACTTTTTTGGATTTTGCACATTTTTGCCTTTCTCATATAGAAAGGTTATGCAATCACTCTGAAAATCGTCAACGTAATCCCGGCCCGGAGGGCCGAGTGTCACATCCCATTCGACTCAGTTCGTCGAGATCGGAAAAAGTCTGTATGTGTGTGTGTATGTGTTTTTTTTTACAATGGAGAAGACCTTTATGTCCTAGCCCACTTCTGACATACCATGCGAGGCTGACTTGTGTGCTCACCTTTTTCACTCCTTGCTAGGCTGACTTTTGTGCTAGCCTCTACCAACCTGTGAGGCTGACTTTTATGCTCACCCTTAACATGCAGTGTGAGACTGACTTGGATGCTCACCCTTTCACTCCTCTGCCACGCCATGAGGCATCGATAGCTTAGTTCCAACATACTACGCTACGACCCTCCCGTCTTGGCATGAGGCAGTCCACTTATACGCCTATACACTCACTCTTCTGTCTTGCTTCGGGGTGGCTGGGTTAACCCCTTACGTGGTTGCCATTCGCTGCGCCAAGCCTGCCTTGGCATGAACAGACCATTCACTCCCTTTTTTGCGCTTGGCCTTTTTTGCTCCAGCTAACCAATCACTAGTTAGCCGTGCCCGCCGTCTGTTGCTCGGTTCGCCAGATTACCTGTAGCCTACTGGCAATCTGGATGGTAGCAGCCGAGACTGCGTTCCACTTCTCCACCGTTTGACACATCCGCTGGATAAGGGTATCCGGGGTCCCAGCCACAGACGTCAAGCATTGCTCTTCTTTCGACGTCGAACCGATGACATACGAACAGTATGTGTTCGGCAGTTTCATCTACACCTGGGCAGTCCGGGCAGACTGGGACCTCCGCGTGCCCGAACCTGTGGATGTACTGACGGAAACAGCCATGGCCTGACAGGAATTGTGTCAGGTGGAAGTGAACTTCCCCATGGGGTCTTCCCACCCAGCTCGATATGCTAGGTATCAGCCGGTGGGTCCACCTACCTTTCGAGGAGTTGTCCCACTCACGCTGCCATCTGGCGACCGAGGTCACCCTGGTGCGCTCGCGGGCTCCCCTATTTCCACGTAGCTCAAAGCACTCCTCATCTTCCCGAATGACCAGCCCGACTGGCATCATGCTCGCTATCACGCAGGATGCATCGTGTGATACCGTGCGGTAGGCAGATATCACTCTGAGGCACATCACGCGGTAGGTGCTCTCCAGTTTCTGTAGGTAACTGGTTACTTTCAGTGCTCTTGACCATGACGGGCCGCCGTACCTGAGGATAGATACGGCAACGCCTGCCAGTAACCTACGTCTACTGGCGCACGCCTTTGAGCTGTTGGACATCATTCTCGATAGTGCCGCAACAGCAGTCGACGCTCTCTTGCACGTATAGTCGACATGGCTGCCGAAGGTCAGCTTGTCGTCTATAATGACTCCGAGAGACTTCAGACTTCGCTGTGAAGTGATCGCGACTTCTCCCACATGGATAACTGCATGTTGTGCCGACTTGCGGTTGTTGACGATAACTACCTCCGTCTTATGATGAGCGAGCTCCAGGCCTCTCGCGCTCATCCATTCCTCCACCGTGCTAATCGCGTGTTCTGCGGTTAGTTTTACCTCAGGAATTGACTCCCCGTAGACCTCCAAGGTTACGTCGTCGGCAAAGCCGATGATCTTGACCCCAGGAGGGAACTTCAGTCTCAGAACCCCGTCATACATGAGGTTCCATAGCACCGGGCCTAGGATCGAGCCCTGCGGGACTCCGGCGGTAATCGGAACCCTTTTCTGACCGGCATCGGTCTCGTATAGCAGTACGCGGTTTTTGAAGTAACTTTCCAAGATCCGGTACAGACCCACCGGTAGGCTTAGCCGGTGTAACGAGAGCGCAATGGCATCCCAGCTTGCGCTGTTGAATGCGTTCTTCACGTCAAGTGTCACTAACGCACAGTATCGAATACCTCGCCTTTTTCGTTGGATCGCTATCTCGGCAGTATTTATCACTGAGTTGAGAGCGTCCACTGTGGACTTACCCTTCCGAAAGCCAAACTGGTTGCTTGACAGACCGTCCGTACCTTCCGCGTACGGGGTGAGCCTGTTGAGGATGATCCTCTCAAGCAGTTTGCCAGTCGTGTCTATCAGACAGATTGGTCTGTACGCCGATGGGTCGCCTGGCGGCTTCCCGGGCTTCGGCAACAGCACCAGTTTCTGCCTTTTCCATCTATCGGGGAAACGGCACTCGTCAAGGCATCTCTGCATAGCTAGCCTGAACATGTTCGGGTTCGCTATGATCGCTGCCTTGAGAGCGTTTTCGGAACTCCATCCGGCCCTGGAGCTTTGTTCATTGCTAGGGATTTAGCCACTGCGAGTAGTTTTTCGTTCGTCACTGGAGCCACCATTTCGACCGTGCCCGCACAGTCTCGTAGTGCAGGTGGCCAGGGGCTTGTGGCTCGAGACGGGAAGAGTACTTCGATAATCGTTGCCAACCGGTCCGGAGACCGTTCTGGGGGTGAGGAGCCCCCTTTGGTCTTGGCCATCACAATCCGGTAGGCGTCACCCCACGGATTCGCGTTGGCACTCTCACACAGGTTGTCGAAACACGCTCTCTTGCTGTTCTTAATAGCCTTGTTAAGGGCCAATTTCGCAGCTCGAAACACTTCACGGCGGTTCTCTCTTGCATCCTCGGTGCGAGCTCTTTGCATCCTACGTCTAGCTCTGAGACAGGCTGACCGTAGAGCTGCAATCTCGGCACTCCACCAGTATACCGGGCATCTACCGTTTCTTGGCAGTGTTTTTCTCGGCATAGTGGCGTCGCACGCGCGTGATAGAACAGCTACCAGCGCATCCCCGCTTAGACTGTCGGTGTTGGCCTCCAGTCCCAGGGCCGCGGTGAAAGCTTCGCTGTCGAAGTGATTGGACTTCCACCCGCGTACCTGACAGGGATCTCCCGCCCTCGGATGCTGCACACCATAGTTGATCTTAAAGCGGATTGCTAAGTGATCGCTATGGGTGTAGCCTTCGTCTACCCTCCATTCCATGCCTGGAGCCAGACTCGGGCTGGCAAAGGTCAAATCAATCCACGCCTCCACTCCGTTTCTGCGGAATGTACTAGCGGAGCCATCATTAGCTAGCACAGTATCGAGTTTCGCAAACGCTTCCATTAGCGCTTGACCCCTGCTATTTGTACAGCGGCTGCCCCACTCCACTGCCCAAGCGTTAAAGTCTCCCGCTATTACTACCGGTTTCCGGCCCACGAGGTCCGACGAGAGCCTGTCGATCATCTGGTAGAACTGTTCTATTGGCCACCTTGGTGGGGCGTAGCAGCTGCAATAGAACACACCATTGATCTTGGCAATCGCCACACCCTCGGCGGAGGGGTGTATTACCTCTTGAACCGGGAACCTTCCCGTTGTACAGATTGCCACCATTCCAGACCCGTCCGACACCCAATTGCCGTTGCCGGCAGGGATGCTGTACGGGTCTGATAAGAGGGCGACATCTGTCCTCGACTCCGAGACTGACTGCCACAGCAGCTGTTGGGCTGCTGCACAATGGTTAAGATTTAGCTGTGTGACTCTCACGGCTTCTTCTTATTTAACTCGCCGAAGGGACACGAAGGTCCGCCCATAGCATGTTTATGGGCTTGCTTCTTAGCGGTGCAGATAAGGCACTTATATGCCTTAGTGCACCCCCGCTCTTCATGCCCCTCCTCGCCGCAGCGACGACATAGCTTGCTCCTATCTATGCCTTTGCATTCGTATGCTTTGTGGCCGGATTCAAGGCACCGATAGCACCTATCCACTGAAGGCGGCTGGGGTATACTAATATGGCATACCGACCAGCCGATCTTCAGCTTCCCTTTCTCGGTTACCTTTTTGGCATCCGCATTCAGTAGCCTGAGGTAGGCTACTTGGGTGCCAGAGGGTCCGTCTCTCAATTGCACAGAGGCCCGCTCGATTGTGACGCCGCAGTGCTCCTTGACGGCTGCGACGACGTCTTCTGCGGTCGTGAACTCGTCCAAGTGCTTGCACTGGAGAATTGTTTCCGCACCTAGCGACCTGATTTGGGCGCCCTCACCAAGGACCTCTTGGGCCAAGGCCTTATATACTGCACTTGATTGTGCGCCTCGCTTCAGCACCAGGAGCATCTCTCCCGTGTTGGTGCGTCTTACGCTACGCACATCCTGCCCAAGGGCCGAGAGACTTTCGGCCGCCTTCATCGATTTAAGGACATCGGCGTATTTGTCCTTGTCGGTTTTTAACCACAAGGCTTCGCCTCTGTCCTTGGCCTTCCTCGCAGGCCGCGGTACCTCCGGTTTCGGTGCCGGCTTTTTCTTGGTGACCAGCGTCCAGGGGTTTGGGCCCCCCTGCCCCGGTCGTACCGGGTTGCTGGTACCATCGCTCTCCACAGCGAGGTCACTCTCGCCCTCGCTTACCTCACCCAGGCGGCGTTTGACCTTTGACGGTTGCACGCCGAGTGGTGTCGGTTTTGGCACCCTCGCCTGGCGACTTCCTAGGGCGCTGCGCATTCGATGCCGTCTTGCGATTGCCCTTTCCTTTTCCCTTCGAGGGGAACTCGGTCGCCGCACCGAGTGTGTGTGTATGTATGTATGTATGTGTGTATATGTGTGTATGTGTGTGTGTATGTGTGTGTATGTATGTGCGTATGTGTCAAATAATGTCACTCATTTTTCTCAGAGATGGCTGGACCGATTTTCCCAAACTTAGTCTCAAATGAAAGGTGCAACCTTCCCATCGGCTGCTATTGAATTTTGGATCGATCGGAATTCTGGTTCCGGAATTGCGGGTTTCAGAGTGCGGCCACACAGAAATTTCGCATAAAAACTATAGGAAAAATTAAAAATAGAATTTTTATTTTTGATACTAAATGTATTCAAGGTGCATAAAACATCGAGATTTGATGCAAACACGAAAAAAATTTGACGAAGATTCACATTTTTTCGTGTGTGTGTGTATGTGTGTATGTATGTGTGTGTGTATGTGTGTGTGTATGTATGTGCGTATGTGTCAAATAATGTCACTCATTTTTCTCAGAGATGGCTGGACCGATTTGCCCAAACTTAGTCTCAAATGAAAGGTGCAACCTTCCCATCGGCTGCTATTGAATTTTGGATCGATCGGAATTCTGGTTCTGGAATTACGGGTTTCAGAGTGCGGCCACACAGAAATTTCGCATAAAAACTATAGGAAAAATTAAAAATAGAATTTTTATTTTTGATGCTAAATGTATTCAAGGTGCATAAAACGTCGAGATTTGATGCAAACACGAAAAAAAATTGACGAAGATTCACTTTTTTGGATTTTGCACATTTTTGCCTTTCTCATATAGAAAGGTTATGCAATCACTCTGAAAAACGTCAACCTAATCCCGGCCCGTCATATCCCATTCGACTCAGTTCGTCGAGATCGGAAAAAGTCTGTATGTGTGTGTATGTGTGTATGTATGTGTGTGTGTATGTGTGTATGTGTGTGTGTATGTGTGTGTGTATGTATGTGCGTATGTGTCAAATAATGTCACTCATTTTTCTCAGAGATGGCTGGACCGATTTGCCCAAACTTAGTCTCAAATGAAAGGTGCAACCTTCCCATCGGCTGCTATTGAATTTTGGATCGATCGGAATTCTGGTTCCGGAATTGCGGGTTTCAGAGTGCGGCCACACAGAAATTTCGCATAAAAACTATAGGAAAAATTAAAAATAGAATTTTTATTTTTGATGCTAAATGTATTCAAGGTGCATAAAACGTCGAGATTTGATGCAAACACGAAAAAAATTTGACGAAGATTCACTTTTTTGGATTTTGCACATTTTTGCCTTTCTCATATAGAAAGGTTATGCAATCACTCTGAAAAACGTCAACCGAATCCCGGCCCGGAGGGCCGAGTGTCATATCCCATTCGACTCAGTTCGTCGAGATCGGAAAAAAACTGTATGTGTGTGTATGTGTGTATGTATGTGTGTGTATGTGTGTATGTATGTGTGTGTATGTGTGTGTATGTGTGTGTATGTGTGTGTATGTATGTGCATATGTGTCAAATAATGTCACTCATTTTTCTCAGAGATGGCTGGACCGATTTGCCCAAACTTAGTCTCAAATGAAAGGTGCAATCTTCCCATCGGCTGCTATTGAATTTTGGATCGATCGGAATTCTGGTTCCGGAATTACGGGTTTCAGAGTGCGGCCACACAGAAATTTCGCATAAAAACTATAGGAAAAATTAAAAATAGAATTTTTATTTTTGATGCTAAATGTATTCAAGGTGGATAAAACGTCGAGATTTGATGCAAACACGAAAAAAATTTGACGAAGATTCACTTTTTTGGATTTTGCACATTTTTGCCTTTCTCATATAGAAAGGTTATGCAATCACTCTGAAAATCGTCAAGCTAATCCCGGCCCAGAGGGCCGAGTGTCATATCCCATTCGACTCAGTTCATCGAGATCGGAAAAAGTCTGTATGTGTGTGTGTGTGTGTGTGTGTATGTGTGTGTGTATGTGCGTATGTGTCAAATAATGTCACTCATTTTTCTCAGAGATGGCTGGACCGATTTGCCCAAACTTAGTCTCAAATGAAAGGTGCAACCTTCCCATCGGCTGCTATTGAATTTTGGATCGATCGGAATTCTGGTTCCAGAATTACGGGTTTCAGAGTGCGGCCACACAGAAATTTCGCATAAAAACTATAGGAAAAATTAAAAATAGAATTTTTATTTTTGATGCTAAATGTATTCAAGGTGTATAAAACGTCGAGATTTGATGCAAATACGAAAAAAATTTGACGAAGATTCACTTTTTTGGATTTTGCACATTTTTGCCTTTCTCATATAGAAAGGTTATGCAATCACTCTGAAAAACGTCAACCTAATCCCGGCCCGGAGGGCCGAGTGTCATATCCCATTCGACTCAGTTCGTCGAGATCGGAAAAAGTCTGTATGTGTGTATGTGTATGTGTGTGTATGTGTGTGTGTATGTATGTATGTGCGTATGTGTCAAATAATATCACTCATTTTTCTCAGAGATGGCTGGACCGATTTGCCCAAACTTAGTCTCAAATGAAAGGTGCAACCTTCCCATCGGCTGCTATTTAATTTTGGATCGATCGGAATTCTGGTTCTAGAATTACGGGTTTCAGAGTGCGGCCACACAGAAATTTCGCATGAAAACTATAGGAAAAATTAAAAATAGAATTTTTATTTTTGATGCTAAATGTATTCAAGGTGGATAAAACGTCGAGATTTGATGCAAATACGAAAAAAATTTGACGAAGATTCACTTTTTTGGATTTTGCACATTTTTGCCTTTCTCATATAGAAAGGTTATGCAATCACTCTGAAAAACGTCAACCTAATCCCGGCCCGGAGGGCCGAGTGTCATATCCCATTCGACTAAGTTCGTCGAGATCGGAAAAAGTCTGTATGTGTGTGTATGTGTGTATGTATGTGTGTGTATGTGTGTGTATGTGTGTGTATGTGTGTGTGTATGTATGTGCGTATGTGTCAAATAATGTCACTCATTTTTCTCAGAGATGGCTGGACCGATTTGCCCAAACTTAGTCTCAAATGAAAGGTGCAACCTTCCCATCGACTGCTATTGAATTTTGGATCGATCGGAATTCTGGTTCCGGAATTGCGGGTTTCAGAGTGCGGCCACACAGAAATTTCGCATAAAAACTATAGGAAAAATTAAAAATAGAATTTTTATTTTTGATGCTAAATGTATTCAAGGTGCATAAAACGTCGAGATTTGATGCAAACACGAAAAAAATTTGACGAAGATTCACTTTTTTGGATTTTGCACATTTTTGCCTTTCTCATATAGAAAGGTTATGCAATCACTCTGAAAAACGTCAACCTAATCCCGGCCCGGAGGGCCGAGTGTCATATCCCATTCGACTCAGTTCGTCGAGATCGGAAAAAAACTGTATGTGTGTGTGTATGTGTGTATGTATGTGTGTGTATGTGTGTGTATGTGTGTGTGTATGTGTGTGTGTGTATGTATGTGCATATGTGTCAAATAATGTCACTCATTTTTCTCAGAGATGGCTGGACCGATTTGCCCAAACTTAGTCTCAAATGAAAGGTGCAATCTTCCCATCGGCTGCTATTGAATTTTGGATCGATCGGAATTCTGGTTCCGGAATTACGGGTTTCAGAGTGCGGCCACACAGAAATTTCGCATAAAAACTATAGGAAAAATTAAAAATAGAATTTTTATTTTTGATGCTAAATGTATTCAAGGTGCATAAAACGTCGAGATTTGATGCAAACACGAAAAAAATTTGACGAAGATTCACTTTTTTGGATTTTGCACATTTTTGCCTTTATCATATAGAAAGGTTATGCAATCACTCTGAAAATCGTCAACCTAATCCCGGCCCGGAGGGCCGAGTGTCATTTCCCATTCGACTCAGTTCGTCGAGATCGGAAAAAGTCTGTATGTGTGTGTGTATGTGTGTATGTATGTGTGTGTATGTGTGTGTGTATGTGTGTGTGTATGTGTGTGTATGTATGTGCGTATGTGTCAAATAATGTCACTCATTTTTCTCAGAGATGGCTGGACCGATTTGCCCAAACTTAGTCTCAAATGAAAGGTGCAACCTTCCCATCGGCTGCTATTGAATTTTGGATCGATCGGAATTCTGGTTCCGGAATTACGGGTTTCAGAGTGCGGCCACACAGAAATTTCGCATAAAAACTATAGGAAAAATTAAAAATAGAATTTTTATTTTTGATGCTAAATGTATTCAAGGTGCATAAAACGTCGAGATTTGATGCAAACACGAAAAAAAATTGACGAAGATTCACTTTTTTGGATTTTGCACATTTTTGCCTTTATCATATAGAAAGGTCATGCAATCACTCTGAAAAACGTCAACCTAATCCCGGCCCGGAGGGCCGAGTGTCATATCCCATTCGACTCAGTTCGTCGAGATCGGAAAAAGTCTGTATGTGTGTGTATGTGTGTATGTATGTGTGTGTATGTGTGTGTATGTGTGTGTGTGTATGTATGTGCGTATGTGTCAAATAATGTCACTCATTTTTCTCAGAGATGGCTGGACCGATTTGCCCAAACTTAGTCTCAAATGAAAGGTGCAACCTTCCCATCGGCTGCTATTGAATTTTGGATCGATCGGAATTCTGGTTCCGGAATTACGGGTTTCAGAGTGCGGCCACACAGAAATTTCGCATGAAAACTATAGGAAAAATTAAAAATAGAATTTTTATTTTTGATGCTAAATGTATTCAAGGTGGATAAAACGTCGAGATTTGATGCAAACACGAAAAAAATTTGACGAAGATTCACTTTTTTGGATTTTGCACATTTTTGCCTTTCTCATATAGAAAGGTTATGCAATCGCTCTGAAAAACGTCAACCTAATCCCGGCCCGGAGGGCCGAGTGTCATATCCCATTCGACTCAGTTCGTCGAGATCGGAAAAAAACTGTATGTGTGTGTATGTGTGTATGTATGTGTGTGTGTATGTGTGTATGTGTGTGTATGTGTGTGTGTATGTATGTGCATATGTGTCAAATAATGTCACTCATTTTTCTCAGAGATGGCTGGACCGATTTGCCCAAACTTAGTCTCAGATGAAAGGTGCAATCTTCCCATCGGCTGCTGTTGAATTTTGGATCGATCGGAATTCTGGTTCCGGAATTACGGGTTTCAGAGTGCGGCCACACAGAAATTTCGCATAAAAACTAAAGGAAAAATTAAAAATAGAATTTTTATTTTTGATGCTAAATGTATTCAAGGTGCATAAAACGTCGAGATTTGATGCAAACACGAAAAAAATTTGACGAAGATTCACTTTTTTGGATTTTGCACATTTTTGCCTTTATCATATAGAAAGGTCATGCAATCACTTTGAAAATCGTCAACCTAATCCCGGCCCGGAGGGCCGAGTGTCATATCTTATTCGACTCAGTTCGTCGAGATCGGAAAAAGTCTGTTTGTGTGTGTGTATGTGTGTATGTATGTGTGTGTGTATGTGTGTGTATGTGTGTGTGTATGTATGTGCGTATGTGTCAAATAATGTCACTCATTTTTCTCAGAGATGGCTGGACCGATTTGCCCAAACTTAGTCTCAAATGAAAGGTGCAACCTTCCCATCGGCTGCTATTGAATTTTGGATCGATCGGAATTCTGGTTCCGGAATTACGGGTTTCAGAGTGCGGCCACACAGAAATTTCGCATAAAAACTATAGGAAAAATTAAAAATAGAATTTTTATTTTTGATGCTAAATGTATTCAAGGTGCATAAAACGTCGAGATTTGATGCAAACACGAAAAAAAATTGACGAAGATTCACTTTTTTGGATTTTGCACATTTTTGCCTTTATCATATAGAAAGGTCATGCAATCACTCTGAAAAACGTCAACCTAATCCCGGCCCGGAGGGCCGAGTGTCATATCCCATTCGACTCAGTTCGTCGAGATCGGAAAAAGTCTGTATGTGTGTGTATGTGTGTATGTATGTGTGTGTATGTGTGTGTATGTGTGTGTGTATGTATGTGCGTATGTGTCAAATAATGTCACTCATTTTTCTCAGAGATGGCTGGACCGATTTGCCCAAACTTAGTCTCAAATGAAAGGTGCAACCTTCCCATCGGCTGCTATTGAATTTTGGATCGATCGGAATTCTGGATCGGAAGTCTGTTTGTGTGTGTGTATGTGTGTATGTATGTGTGTGTGTATGTGTGTGTATGTGTGTGTGTATGTATGTGCGTATGTGTCAAATAATGTCACTCATTTTTCTCAGAGATGGCTGGACCGATTTGCCCAAACTTAGTCTCAAATGAAAGGTGCAACCTTCCCATCGGCTGCTATTGAATTTTGGATCGATCGGAATTCTGGTTCCGGAATTACGGGTTTCAGAGTGCGGCCACACAGAAATTTCGCATAAAAACTATAGGAAAAATTAAAAATAGAATTTTTATTTTTGATGCTAAATGTATTCAAGGTGCATAAAACGTCGAGATTTGATGCAAACACGAAAAAAAATTGACGAAGATTCACTTTTTTGGATTTTGCACATTTTTGCCTTTATCATATAGAAAGGTCATGCAATCACTCTGAAAAACGTCAACCTAATCCCGGCCCGGAGGGCCGAGTGTCATATCCCCTTCGACTCAGTTCGTCGAGATCGGAAAAAGTCTGTATGTGTGTGTATGTGTGTATGTATGTGTGTGTATGTGTGTGTATGTGTGTGTGTATGTATGTGCGTATGTGTCAAATAATGTCACTAATTTTTCTCAGAGATGGCTGGACCGATTTGCCCAAACTTAGTCTCAAATGAAAGGTGCAACCTTCCCATCGGCTGCTATTGAATTTTGGATCGATCGGAATTCTGGTTCCGGAATTACGGGTTTCAGAGTGCGGCCACACAGAAATTTCGCATAAAAACTATAGGAAAAATTAAAAATAGAATTTTTATTTTTGATGCTAAATGTATTCAAGGTGGATAAAACGTCGAGATTTGATGCAAACACGAAAAAAATTTGACGAAGATTCACTTTTTTGGATTTTGCACATTTTTGCCTTTCTCATATAGAAAGGTTATGCAATCACTCTGAAAAACGTCAACCTAATCCCGGCCCGGAGGGCCGAGTGTCATATCCCATTCGACTCAGTTCGTCGAGATCGGAAAAAGTCTGTATGTGTGTGTATGTGTGTGTGTATGTGTGTGTATGTGTGTGTATGTGTGTGTGTGTATGTATGTGCATATGTGTCAAATAATGTCACTCATTTTTCTCAGAGATGGCTGGACCGATTTGCCCAAACTTAGTCTCAAATGAAAGGTGCAATCTTCCCATCGGCTGCTATTGAATTTTGGATCGATCGGAATTCTGGTTCCGGAATTACGGGTTTCAGAGTGCGGCCACACAGAAATTTCGCATAAAAACTATAGGAAAAATTAAAAATAGAATTTTTATTTTTGATGCTAAATGTATTCAAGGTGGATAAAACGTCGAGATTTGATGCAAACACGAAAAAAATTTGACGAAGATTCACTTTTTTGGATTTTGCACATTTTTGCCTTTCTCATATAGAAAGGTTATGCAATCACTCTGAAAAACGTCAACCTAATCCCGGCCCGGAGGGCCGAGTGTCATATCCCATTCGACTCAGTTCATCGAGATCGGAAAAAGTCTGTATGTGTGTGTGTGTATGTGTGTATGTGTGTGTGTGTGTATGTGCGTATGTGTCAAATAATGTCACTCATTTTTCTCAGAGATGGCTGGACCGATTTGCCCAAACTTAGTCTCAAATGAAAGGTGCAACCTTCCCATCGGCTGCTATTGAATTTTGGATCGATCGGAATTCTGGTTCCGGAATTACGGGTTTCAGAGTGCGGCCACACAGAAATTTCGCATAAAAACTATAGGAAAAATTAAAAATAGAATTTTTATTTTTGATGCTAAATGTATTCAAGGTGCATAAAACGTCGAGATTTGATGCAAATACGAAAAAAATTTGACGAAGATTCACTTTTTTGGATTTTGCACATTTTTGCCTTTCTCATATAGAAAGGTTATGCAATCACTCTGAAAAACGTCAACCTAATCCCGGCCCGGAGGGCCGAGTGTCATATCCCATTCGACTCAGTTCGTCGAGATCGGAAAAAGTCTGTATGTGTGTATGTATGTGTGTGTGTATGTGTGTGTATGTGTGTGTGTATGTATGTATGTGCGTATGTGTCAAATAATATCACTCATTTTTCTCAGAGATGGCTGGACCGATTTGCCCAAACTTAGTCTCAAATGAAAGGTGCAACCTTCCCATCGGCTGCTATTTAATTTTGGATCGATCGGAATTCTGGTTCTAGAATTACGGGTTTCAGAGTGCGGCCACACAGAAATTTCGCATAAAAACTATAGGAAAAATCAAAAATAGAATTTTTATTTTTGATGCTAAATGTATTCAAGGTGCATAAAACGTCGAGATTTGATGCAAATACGAAAAAAATTTGACGAAGATTCACTTTTTTGGATTTTGCACATTTTTGCCTTTCTCATATAGAAAGGTTATGCAATCACTCTGAAAAACGTCAACCTAATCCCGGCCCGGAGGGCCGGGTGTCATATCCCATTCGACTCAGTTCGTCGAGATCGGAAAAGTCTGTATGTGTGTATGTATGTGTGTGTATGTGTGTGTGTATGTGTGTGTGTATGTGTGTGTGTATGTATGTGCGTATGTGTCAAATAATGTCACTCATTTTTCTCAGAGATGGCTGGACCGATTTGCCCAAACTTAGTCTCAAATGAAAGGTGCAACCTTCCCATCGGCTGCTATTGAATTTTGGATCGATCGGAATTCTGGTTCCGGAATTACGGGTTTCAGAGTGCGGCCACATAGAAATTTCGCATAAAAACTATAGGAAAAATTAAAAATAGAATTTTTATTTTTGATGCTAAATGTATTCAAGGTGCATAAAACGTCGAGATTTGATGCAAACACGAAAAAAAATTTGACGAAGATTCACTTTTTTGGATTTTGCACATTTTTGCCTTTATCATATAGAAAGGTTATGCAATCACTCTGAAAAACGTCAACCTAATCCCGGCCCGGAGGGCCGAGTGTCATATCCCATTCGACTCAGTTCGTCGAGATCGGAAAAAGTCTGTATGTGTGTATGTATGTGTGTGTATGTGTGTGTATGTGTGTGTGTATGTGTGTGTATGTATGTGCGTATGTGTCATATAATGTCACTCATTTTTCTCAGAGATGGCTGGACCGATTTGCCCAAACTTAGTCTCAAATGAAAGGTGCAACCTTCCCATCGGCTGCTATTGAATTTTGGATCGATCGGAATTCTGGTTCCGGAATTACGGGTTTCAGAGTGCGGCCACACAGAAATTTCGCATAAAAACTATAGGAAAAATTAAAAATAGAATTTTTATTTTTGATGCTAAATGTATTCAAGGTGGATAAAACGTCGAGATTTGATGCAAACACGAAAAAAATTTGACGAAGATTCACTTTTTTGGATTTTGCACATTTTTGCCTTTCTCATATAGAAAGGTTATGCAATCACTCTGAAAATCGTCAACCTAATCCCGGCCCAGAGGGCCGAGTGTCATATCCCATTCGACTCAGTTCATCGAGATCGGAAAAAGTCTGTATGTGTGTGTGTGTGTATGTGTGTATGTGTGTGTGTATGTGCGTATGTGTCAAATAATGTCACTCATTTTTCTCAGAGATGGCTGGACCGATTTGCCCAAACTTAGTCTCAAATGAAAGGTGCAACCTTCCCATCGGCTGCTATTGAATTTTGGATCGATCGGAATTCTGGTTCCGGAATTACGGGTTTCAGAGTGCGGCCACACAGAAATTTCGCATAAAAACTATAGGAAAAATTAAAAATAGAATTTTTATTTTTGATGCTAAATGTATTCAAGGTGCATAAAACGTCGAGATTTGATGCAAACACGAAAAAAAATTGACGAAGATTCACTTTTTTGGATTTTGCACATTTTTGCCTTTATCATATAGAAAGGTCATGCAATCACTCTGAAAAACGTCAACCTAATCCCGGCCCGGAGGGCCGAGTGTCATATCCCATTCGACTCAGTTCGTCGAGATCGGAAAAAGTCTGTATGTGTGTGTATGTGTGTATGTATGTGTGTGTGTATGTGTGTGTGTATGTATGTGCGTATGTGTCAAATAATGTCACTCATTTTTCTCAGAGATGGCTGGACCGATTTGCCCAAACTTAGTCTCAAATGAAAGGTGCAACCTTCCCATCGGCTGCTATTGAATTTTGGATCGATCGGAATTCTGGTTCCGGAATTACGGGTTTCAGAGTGCGGCCACACAGAAATTTCGCATGAAAACTATAGGAAAAATTAAAAATAGAATTTTTATTTTTGATGCTAAATGTATTCAAGGTGCATAAAACGTCGAGATTTGATGCAAACACGAAAAAAATTTGACGAAGATTCACTTTTTTGGATTTTGCACATTTTTGCCTTTCTCATATAGAAAGGTTATGCAATCACTCTGAAAAACGTCAACCTAATCCCGGCCCGGAGGGCCGAGTGTCATATCCCATTCGACTCAGTTCGTCGAGCTCGGAAAAAAACTGTATGTGTGTGTGTATGTATGTGTGTGTATGTGTGTGTATGTGTGTGTGTGTGTATGTATGTGCATATGTGTCAAATAATGTCACTCATTTTTCTCAGAGATGGCTGGACCGATTTGCCCAAACTTAGTCTCAAATGAAAGGTGCAATCTTCCCATCGGCTGCTATTGAATTTTGGATCGATCGGAATTCTGGTTCCGGAATTACGGGTTTCAGAGTGCGGCCACACAGAAATTTCGCATAAAAACTATAGGAAAAATTAAAAATAGAATTTTTATTTTTGATGCTAAATGTATTCAAGGTGCATAAAACGTCGAGATTTGATGCAAACACGAAAAAAATTTGACGAAGATTCACTTTTTTGGATTTTGCACATTTTTGCCTTTATCATATAGAAAGGTCATGCAATCACTCTGAAAAACGTCAACCTAATCCCGGCCCGGAGGGCCGAGTGTCATATCCCATTCGACTCAGTTCGTCGAGATCGGAAAAAGTCTGTATGTGTGTGTGTATGTGTGTATGTATGTGTGTGTATGTGTGTGTATGTGTGTGTGTATGTATCTGCGTATGTGTCAAATAATGTCACTCATTTTTCTCAGAGATGGCTGGACCGATTTGCCCAAACTTAGTCTCAAATGAAAGGTGCAACCTTCCCATCGGCTGCTATTGAATTTTGGATCGATCGGAATTCTGGTTCCGGAATTACGGGTTTCAGAGTGCGGCCACACAGAAATTTCGCTTAAAAACTATAGGAAAAATTAAAAATAGAATTTTTATTTTTGATGCTAAATGTATTCAAGGTGGATAAAACGTCGAGATTTGATGCAAACACGAAAAAAATTTGACGAAGATTCACTTTTTTGGATTTTGCACATTTTTGCCTTTCTCATATAGAAAGGTTATGCAATCACTCTGAAAATCGTCAACCTAATCCCGGCCCGGAGGGCCGAGTGTCATATCCCATTCGACTCAGTTCATCGAGATCGGAAAAAGTCTGTATGTGTGTGTGTGTATGTGTGTATGTGTGTGTGTATGTGCGTATGTGTCAAATAATGTCACTCATTTTTCTCAGAGATGGCTGGACCGATTTGCCCAAACTTAGTCTCAAATGAAAGGTGCAACCTTCCCATCGGCTGCTATTGAATTTTGGATCGATCGGAATTCTGGTTCCGGAATTACGGGTTTCAGAGTGCGGCCACACAGAAATTTCGCATAAAAACTATAGGAAAAATTAAAAATAGAATTTTTATTTTTGATGCTAAATGTATTCAAGGTGCATAAAACGTCGAGATTTGATGCAAATACGAAAAAAATTTGACGAAGATTCACTTTTTTGGATTTTGCACATTTTTGCCTTTCTCATATAGAAAGGTTATGCAATCACTTTGAAAAACGTCAACCTAATCCCGGCCCGGAGGGCCGAGTGTCATATCCCATTCGACTCAGTTCGTCGAGATCGGAAAAAGTCTGTATGTGTGTATGTATGTGTGTGTATGTGTGTGTATGTGTGTGTGTATGTATGTATGTGCGTATGTGTCAAATAATATCACTCATTTTTCTCAGAGATGGCTGGACCGATTTGCCCAAACTTAGTCTCAAATGAAAGGTGCAACCTTCCCATCGGCTGCTATTTAATTTTGGATCGATCGGAATTCTGGTTCTAGAATTACGGGTTTCAGAGTGCGGCCACACAGAAATTTCGCATAAAAACTATAGGAAAAATTAAAAATAGAATTTTTATTTTTGATGCTAAATGTATTCAAGGTGCATAAAACGTCGAGATTTGATGCAAATACGAAAAAAATTTGACGAAGATTCACTTTTTTGGATTTTGCACATTTTTGCCTTTCTCATATAGAAAGGTTATGCAATCACTCTGAAAAACGTCAACCTAATCCCGGCCCGGAGGGCCGGGTGTCATATCCCATTCGACTCAGTTCGTCGAGATCGGAAAAAGTCTGTATGTGTGTGTATGTGTGTGTGTATGTATGTGCGTATGTGTCAAATAATGTCACTCATTTTTCTCAGAGATGGCTGGACCGATTTGCCCAAACTTAGTCTCAAATGAAAGGTGCAACCTTCCCATCGGCTGCTATTGAATTTTGGATCGATCGGAATTCTGGTTCCGGAATTACGGGTTTCAGAGTGCGGCCACATAGAAATTTCGCATAAAAACTATAGGAAAAATTAAAAATAGAATTTTTATTTTTGATGCTAAATGTATTCAAGGTGCATAAAACGTCGAGATTTGATGCAAACACGAAAAAAATTTGACGAAGATTCACTTTTTTGGATTTTGCACATTTTTGCCTTTCTCATATAGAAAGGTTATGCAATCACTCTGAAAAACGTCAACCTAATCCCGGCCCGGAGGGCCGAGTGTCATATCCCATTCGACTCAGTTCGTCGAGATCGGAAAAAGTCTGTATGTGTGTGTATGTGTGTGTGTATGTGTGTGTATGTGTGTGTATGTGTGTGTGTATGTATGTGCGTATGTGTCAAATAATGTCACTCATTTTTCTCAGAGATGGCTGGACCGATTTGCCCAAACTTAGTCTCAAATGAAAGGTGCAACCTTCCCATCGGCTGCTATTTAATTTTGGATCGATCGGAATTCTGGTTCTAGAATTACGGGTTTCAGAGTGCGGCCACACAGAAATTTCGCATAAAAACTATAGGAAAAATTAAAAATAGAATTTTTATTTTTGATGCTAAATGTATTCAAGGTGCATAAAACGTCGAGATTTGATGCAAATACGAAAAAAATTTGACGAAGATTCACTTTTTTGGATTTTGCACATTTTTGCCTTTCTCATATAGAAAGGTTATGCAATCACTCTGAAAAACGTCAACCTAATCCCGGCCCGGAGGGCCGGGTGTCATGTCCCATTCGACTCAGTTCGTCGAGATCGGAAAAAGTCTGTATGTGTGTATGTATGTGTGTTTATGTGTGTGTGTATGTGTGTGTGTATGTATGTGCGTATGTGTCAAATAATGTCACTCATTTTTCTCAGAGATGGCTGAACCGATTTGCCCAAACATAGTCTCAAATGAAAGGTGCAACCTTCCCATCGGCTGCTATTGAATTTTGGATCGATCGGAATTCTGGTTCCGGAATTACGGGTTTCAGAGTGCGGTCACATAGAAATTTCGCATAAAAACTATAGGAAAAATTAAAAATAGAATTTTTATTTTTGATGCTAAATGTATTCAAGGTGCATAAAACGTCGAGATTTGATGCAAACACGAAAAAAATTTGACGAAGATTCACTTTTTTGGATTTTGCACATTTTTGCCTTTCTCATATAGAAAGGTTTTGCAATCACTCTGAAAAACGTCAACCTAATCCCGGCCCGGAGGGCCGAGTGTCATATCCCATTCGACTCAGTTCGTCGAGATCGGAAAAAGTCTGTATGTGTGTGTGTATGTGTGTATGTATGTGTGTGTATGTGTGTGTGTATGTGTGTGTGTATGTATGTGCGTATGTGTCAAATAATGTCACTCATTTTTCTCAGAGATGGCTGGACCGATTTGCCCAAACTTAGTCTCAAATGGAAGGTGCAACCTTCCCATCGGCTGCTATTGAATTTTGGATCGATCGGAATTCTGGTTCCGGAATTACGGGTTTCAGAGTGCGGCCACACAGAAATTTCGCATAAAAACTATAGGAAAAATTAAAAATAGAATTTTTATTTTTGATGCTAAATGTATTCAAGGTGCATAAAACGTCGAGATTTGATGCAAACACGAGAAAAATTTGACGAAGATTCACTTTTTTGAATTTTGCACATTTTTGCCTTTCTCATAGAAAAGGTTATGCAATCACTCTGAAAAACGTCAACCTAATCCCGGCCAAATTTTTTTTTCGACTCGCATAAGTTTTCTGGATTTTAACAGGGGCGTAGTTGATGGTTTACGTAGAGGGGTTACACCCCCCCTCTACTGTTCACTCCCCTCCTTTAAAAATCTCCTTAAATCACCCCCCAGACCACGACCTCATACCCCTCCCTTTCAACCCCATCATCTTTAAACCAGCACTATATTACAAAGCATACCAATTTAAGCTGGGGAGTCGTTCATTCATGGGACTTTCGCCCTCCTCACATACCCATCCCCGCATGACAAAATGAGTTAGCAAGCAGATAACATTGATCTAATGCTGATTAGGCTAATGGAGTATGATATTTTTTTGTTTCAAGTGTTTCACCGTCGACACGTAGCTCATCAAGTTCGTGGCTGGCATGCCATTGTGTATAAGTGCAAAGTGTACTAAGAATGTAATGGACATTTCCACAATTATGTTGAACATAAAAAGCCTCCGTGCCATAGTTTAGAGAAATGAGAAAGGCACAATTGCACCGCTAGGTGGATTAAAACAGGTTTTTTTGTTCATTTTGTTTATTTGATAGGCACAAATGCGTTAGGTTGGCGGTGCCAAATTCTTTTGTTTTTGCATTTTGGATATTTTAGAACTAGGAGGTTAAAATGTTGAAATATTTTTTTTCATAAAAGAGAAAATTTTTACAGCTATCTTAAGACTAGAAATAAGATTCTATATACTCTCTCTTTAATGATGTTATGATATGAAGGAGAACTGTGCAAAATTTCAAACAATTTGGTTCAGTAGATTTAGAGTTATGCTGTACACCGCATTTATTCGAGGTGTCTCCTGAAGATTCACTTTAACACACCCAATTTTAAATATTTTGCGGTGAACATTAAGGAAAATATTGCTTAAATGTTAAATAGAAAATGTCTGAATAGACTAACACTCTCGGTATCGCCATTTTTTGAGCGCGATATTTTTTTAACAATAATCCTACCCCTTTAAGCAAGAACTGATTTCATCAGTAGGTGTCAACTACCGGAAACAAATATGACGAAGATCGCCGACCACGCCACCAAATATTAGATTAGTTCCTTTTATAAGTCATTCGTGAATTCGTCCTATATAACAGTGTTGCATTCTTTCAGCATTTTGCTTGCACCCGAATTGTGATTGATGTTGTAAGTAACGTTTTTAGCAAGCGCAAGATTTAGTGGCTATTTTAGGGCAGAGCTGTTCGTCAATAATCCAGCAATATTGATTTAACTTCAGATGAAGCGATCGCAAGTGCAATTTTCAATTTAATTTTCGAAAAATTCATGCAATTCATCTGTATTATATTGTCATTCGCGTAATAGATCTCAATCAAATAAATTCTTGCCATTCCATTTATGTGCTGGTAAACATACATGCAACAAAATTTTAGATTTTTGAAGTAATTGATAGATATTGCCTCAGAAACCCTCCCTCTCCTTCAGATTCCGAAACCAACAATGATGCCAATATATATATATATATATATATATATATATATATATATATATATATATATATATATATATATATATATATATATATATATATATATATATATATATATATATATATATATATATATATATATATATATATATATATATATATATATATATATATATATATATATTTATATATATATATATATATATATATATATATATATATATATATATATATATATATATATATATATATATATATATATATATATATATATATATATATATATATATATATATATATATATATATATATATATATATATTTATATATACATGCACACATACATACACACGCACAGACATTTGCCGAACTCGACGAACTGAATCGAATGGTACATGTCACTCGGCCCTCCGGGCCTCCATCAAGAAATCGGTTTTCAGAGCAATTGCAATACCTTTCTATTGAGAAAGGCAAAAATCTTGAAATGCTCTTAAAAACCTATTCTGACATTCTAGAGATAATCTGATATCGCCATTTTTCGTCATTTTCCCTTTTTTCTCTTCGAAAAAAATATGCAGTCTCAACCAACTCAAGTTATTTTTGACAAGTAACGTTGTAAATGTTAAATTCAAATGAAACCCTCATTTTAGAAAATGATACAAATGGGTGATGTTTTATTGTTGAAAAAGCCTTTGATTACAGTTAAAATTAATGATCTACAGCTACCTTAAGACTAGAAATATATATATATATATATATATATATTTATTTATTTATTTATTTCGTCAATCGATGTAGACTACAGATTTCCTTAATTACTAATGTATATATTTCGTGAATTTAGTATAAATGAAGCAATTTCGGCTTTTACTGAATCATCCTCTTACGCGTTAGAATTTCTTTTGTGTATAAAATATTGTTTTAGTTTCAGTTTAGACATTGTAAAATCAATTGAGTCGCAATAGTGATTATAAATAGACATCATTCGATTTATGGGGCTATATTTTGCATAGTTTGTGCGAAAAGGAGTTATTGAAAATATACTTCGATTTCGTAGCTGTCGTGAAGGTGCATAAAAGTTCAATTTGGATAAAATTTCAGCTGAATCGATACGATGCAAAACGATATTATTAATGAATGAGAGCATTGCAAATTCGCGACGCTCCTTTAATGTTTGAATATTGATAAGCAAGCAGCGTGCTTCATAAGATGGCAGAGGGAATGCTGTCCATCCTAATTTACGAAGGGCAAATAATAGAAACTGTTTTTGTACCGATTCTATTCGTTCTTCATGTCTGCTTGAAAAAGGGCACCAAATAATACTGCAATATTCCAATATCGACCTAACATATGCAATATATAATATTTTTATTGTATAAGGATCTTCAAAATGATAGCTAAAGCGTTTTATAAAACTGAGCATGTTGTTAGCTTTGTGTATAATTGTGTTATAATGATCAATAAAATTTAACTTTGAATCTAATATAACACCTAAATCCCTAATTCTTTCACATTTTACTACAGTCTGATTTCCTAAGGTAATCTCAACATTCGGTGTTTGTCGTTTTCTACTAAAGGTTATTGAATTACACTTTTTCACGTTCAGTTGTAAGAAGCTTTTTTGACACCACATGTGGAAAATTTGTATTTCGTTTTGAAATGTATTAATATCCTCGGCATTTCTTATCTCCAAATAAAGTTTCATATCGTCCGCATAAATTAATATTTTCAGTTTTTTGAGAATGAAGGAGATATCGTTCACGTATAAAATAAACAATAGAGGGCCTAAATGAGAGCCTTGTGGAACTCCTGAGGTGACTTTAATTGGATTAGATTGCTTTCCTTTAAATTTAATTATTTGCTGACGTTCGGAGAGATATGATTCTAACCATGTAAGTAGCCCAGGCTCAATGCCGATCTTTGTCAATTTATAAAGTAACATTGGGATGTCAATGCGATCAAATGCTTTACTAAAGTCTGTATAAAGTGCCTCCACGTAGTTTCCATTATCCATTGCAATCAGTGTATAATTAATAAATTCTAGTAAGTTTGTTGAGGTCGAACGACCTTTGAAGAAGCCATGCTGGAGGTTGGAAATTCTGTTTTTAATTTGAAGAAATATTTTTTCGTTAATGATTGATTCGAAAAGTTTCGGAATACAGGAGATTATGGCTATACCACGATAATTACGTACGTCAGATTTTTTGCCAGATTTATATATAGGCACTAAAAAAGATTTTTTCCATATTTTAGGGAACTGTCCAGATTGCAAAGACATATTAAACAGCCAGAACAATGGGGCAGTTAACTCGGTTGCTAGGTTTTTCATAAATAATGGTGGGATTCCATCAGGGCCAGAACCTTTTGATACATCTAAATGTTTTAGAGAATTGAAAATGTCTTCCACTATGACATGATTGACACTAATATCCAAAGGAAAATCGGGAAGAAAAGCGAAGTAATCGCGATCACGGTCTTGTTCAGAAAAAGTCGTATATATTTCTTGGAAGAATGTTGCAAATAGGTTGCAGATTTCTTCCGAGTTATCACGTACGTTGTCATCCAAGTGCATTGTTGATGGGAAATTGTCTGATTTTAATTTAGTTTTGACGTAATTGAAAAAATTCTTTGGACAAGATTTGATCTGCTGTTCCGTTTTTGAATTATAATCCGCAAGTGCAGAATCTATGGCCATATTTAGTTTATCGCAAATGTCGAAATATTTTTCCAAGTCCTCATTATTTTGGTTTTTCTTATATAGCTTATGGGCTTTTTGCTTCCTATTTTTCAAACTCTTAATTTGTCTATTATACCAAACGGGATGCTTCGAGTTGCCGTGTCGTCTTTTTTTCTTAATAGGCACCTCTTCATAAATTATTTTGAAAATAATTTTGTAAAATACGTCCACTGCGGTTACAATATTTTCTTCGTTTCTAAGGCTATTTTGCCAGTCGACACTACTTAGCTTCCGCCTGATATTGTCATAATTGGCTTTATGGTATTCAAAGACTTCTTCAAAGTCACAATCGCTGGGTTTTTGAATTTCATGGATGAATAAGGAAAATTCAATAGCAGTATGAAATGCTTCATTTTTCCACAAAGGAGTTAGAGATTCAGATACACAGAAGTCTTCCTGAATGTTTGTAAATAAAAGATCGAGATAGCAATTCTGTCGATGTTTTACGTGATTTATTTGATTTAGTCCTATGCTAGCAGTTTTGTCGAAAATATACTGCAATGTTTCGTTTTCTCCCACGACTGGGATTAAAATATGTTCGTTTTCAGAGTCCGGAATAAAATCTGCGTTGCGTTGGTTAAAGTCTCCGTAAATGTGAACTTTAACCTCGGCTGGGAGTTCAGATAAAATTTGTTCAGCAATTTGGAAAAAAGCTTCGTACGATGTTATATTAGCATGCTCTGGTGGGAAATATACAGAGGCAAAAACATGCATTTCGCCGGCAATGTTTGATTTAACCCACACATGTTCAAATTCCTTAAACTTCACTGTGACTAGAATTTCTGAATTAAATTGAGCCGAAATACCCACAAGGACTCCCCCGCCAGACTTCTTTTGAGATTCGTGAAGATTTCGATCGTCTCTGAATACGTTAAAACCACTGCCGAAAATTTCTTCACTTTTAACGCTATCGTCCCAGCTAGTTTCAGTTCCTAATATAACCAAAAATGACGAACCTAATATACGTTTATGAATTTCTGCCATTTTGGCTGGACTTTTCATCCTATTAAAATTTTGACAATACATTAATAATTCTGTCGCAGTCTTTTTTGTATTGGAAAGTCTACCATCATTATCTAATTCTTGAAAAACACTGTGCTCAACAGCAAACTCGTCTTTTTCTTCTTCTAAGGAAAGTGTCGAAACTACCGAAAACACGAATGTTGAAAGCGGCATGCCTCACACGGTGATGATGATGGCGAACATTCCGTATTTACTGCATTTAATTGTTGCGATGATCTTGATGTATCACGTGCTGGGTAGGGATTCAAAATCTCGCCTCGTGTAAATTGAATCGATGGAATATAATTTGTAGGTAGGCCGGAAAAACGATCCTTGGCTGCTGCAAGAAGCACTCTATCCGGTGGTAGAAAATTCGTGTTGCAGCTATGATTTGGATGACGGTTTTGGTTATGACTGGAGCTACTGGCACGATTAAAAAAGTTACGATTGGAAAAATTGGCCGGCGGGCCATAATAACGATCGTTTATTGTTGCAGGGGGTCTCCGATCAGGTGGAAAAATATTGTTGTTGTTGTTTTTAATATTAGTATTCCGGTTTCTAAATATTTGTTTCTTTTTACGCCTTCTAGCCTTATCCGCCTGTTTTTGTTGATTCAATCGATTTATTTCTCGCGCATCGTACTCACTCCAGTCAGCTTTCCATACTTTTTTTGTGCCCAAGAAACGCCATCCTGAGTTAATAGCGTTATTTAATTCAATTTCCAAACTGGGGCGTGAGTCATTCGGCGATAGCAATTGCGCGGTCTTATTATTCGCATATACATATGCTGACATCGCTTTAACCTCGTTGAGAATTTCTGGCAGCAACGTTGATTCATGTGACGACCGTAGTTGCCTGGTACTTTTGTTTTCATTGAGGGCAACTGAGACCGACTTCAACTCGTCGAGAATCTCGTATCCTAGGGTGGAATTTGGAGGATTACTGTTGGCTGTGTCTAAAGACAGCTGACTAAGCTGACTTATTTCCGCGTTCATGTCACGCAAATCAGCGGATAATTCCGAAGTAACTGTTTTTAACGATTCGTATACACTATCTGATGTTGACTTAATTGCTGTGTCAAGCAGAGAGGTAACGTGGTTTTTTATTGCAATAACACTGCCGGCTAGACTACTATTTTTGTTGATTGCAATCAATTCCTGTTTAACAGTAGTGAGAAGTATTTCTAGGCCTTCGAGTGCCTCATGTACTAGGTCCGGCTTGTTTTGCTGAAATGTTAGTTGATGAATCACTTCAGTATTCTCCCGTATTTGTTTTTCCAGAAGTTTTTGCTGCTCGGCGAGTCCGTTGAAAGCAATTTTCCCATGTAGTAGTTCCTGACACGAGTCGCAGCATGGCAGTATGTACGAGTTGACATCAACCAATCTCCTGTCCTTTCTCCTTAGTGATCCCCGCTGCACGGTCACGCCAATGCAAGCTGCATGATACTTCCTTGGGCATCCAACACACGTCCACAGAATCGAATCCGCAGAGGCGTCCAAGGCACAAATTTCGCAGTTCATTTTATTATCGTTCGCACTTTTTTAAAAATCGGTCACTTAAAACAAAACAAACTTTAGCACGCGGCGCGCGGTCAAATTGAAACAAAACAAACTTTAGCACGAGGCGCTTGGTGAAATTAAAATTAAACAAATTTTAGCGCGCGATACCGGGAGCGAATGCAAAACACGTCCACACTTATTGACGACTAAATATCGAGTATATATATATATTTCTAGTCTTAAGGTAGCTGTAGATCATTAATTTTAACTGTAATCAAAGGCTTTTTCAACAATAAAACATCACCCATTTGTATCATTTTCTAAAATGATGGTTTCATTTGAATTTAACATTTACAACGTTACTTGTCAAAAATAACTTGAGTTGGTTGAGACTGCATATTTTTTTCGAAGAGAAAAAAGGGAAAATGATGAAAAATGGCGATATCAGATTATCTCTAGAATGTCAGAATGGGTTTTTAAGAGCATTTCAAGATTTTTGCCTTTCTCAATAGAAAGGTATTGCAATTGCTCTGAAAACCGATTTCTTGATGGAGGCCCGGAGGGCCGAGTGACATGTACCATTCGATTCAGTTCGTCGAGTTCGGCAAATGTCTGTGCGTGTGTATGTATGTGTGCATGTATGTATGTGTGTATGTGCGTCTGTGTGTGTATGTGACCCAAACTGTCACTCATTTTTCTCAGAGATGGCTGAACCGATTTTGACAAATTTAGTCTCATATGAAAGCTACAACGTTCTCATAGGCTGCTATTGAATTCTAATGGATCTGACTTCCGGTTTCGGAATTACAGGGTGATGAGTACGAAAACGCAGAAAATGTCGTTTTTAATAAATTCTGCAATGAATGTATAAAGGTGAAAATTTTTCCAAAATATGACCACAACTGCTTCGATTTGTAGTATTAGGTCACTAACATCCATTCAAAGTCTCTTTGGCCACATTGGCCACCACCATCGGTTTCGGAAGCCCCGGCGGAAGTATCCAAATTCAGAATAACAGTCACATCGGTTTCTCGGAGATGGCTAGACCGATTCAACCAAACTTCGTCTCAAATGAAAGGTATTGCGCCCCCGTAAATGGCTATAAAATGTCATCCTGATCCGACTTCCGATTCTGGAGTTACGGGTTGTGGCGTGCGATCACATAGCAAATTGCGATTCAAACCGATACTAAGATGAAAGCAATAAGGTAAAAATTTAGCTAAAATGTCTCTCAAACAACTTAAATTTGCAGTTCTAGGTCACCGACGGCCAACCAAACTTCCATTGACTACATTGGCCACCGTAGACGCTTCCGGTAGTGCCCGGGAAAAACCGCCATCTTTCAAAATTAACGAACTCACATCAGTTTCCCGGAAATGGTTGGGCCGAATTTCACAAACTTAGTCCCAAATGATAGCTATAATATCCCCACAAATGTTTATAAAATTTTGTACGGATCGGTTATATGGTTCCGGAAATATAGACTAAACTGTCCGGTCACATATGAAATTCCAATGTAAGCCGGATCTCAAAATTTTTTTTCAAATGGGGGAGGGACCCCATGAAATTTCATAAATCGAATTCGTATTTTTGATGCCAAACATCTTTAAAATGCATGAAACGTCGAGATTTTATGTTATCTCAAAAATATTTTTTTTTATGAAAATCGACTTTTTTGGGACATAAACGAATTCGCTCCTTTTTTCAATTCAATATTACCGTGGCTGGTTTTTCTTTTGCAAAATTTTAGAACTCGAATAATGATTTCTTTTCTTGTATATAGTTGTCAAGTCATGTATAATAAAATTGTAATGTATACATTTGAAAGCTTTTAATAAATATAAGAAACTAAAAAATTCTCGTGTTCATGATTGAGAAAGGCACAATTGCACCGCTAGGTGGATTAAAACAGGTTTTTGTATTATCAATTATAAAAATAGCCACACGGTGGGATTGAAAATTTCGCAAAATAAGAAAGTGAAATATGGGGCTATTTATGACGTATATTTGAGTGCTAAATTGATGGCGTAATTAGTACACAAGGCCATGTTCTCAAGTTATGCACTTTTTATGTCAAGAATTCTGAAACAAAGTTCGAAGCCAGTTTTTTTACAGCAAGATCACATTATTTCGCAATCACCAACTTGGGAGGTTCAATGTCTTCAAAGAAGTTATACAATATAATACAGAGCATCTCTTGAAAAAAAAAACAATTTTGGTAATTAATTCTCTTGGAAATAATTACGGAGAATAAACTCAAAATATTATTTAGAGGCTTGGTATCTTCGGTAACGCTGTTGATAATGATATTAAAAACAACTTTTTTATAGACACAAAAATCTTCAAATGTTCATAAAAACCGATCCTTTGAACGGAAAACGCCATTTTTCATCAGACAAAAATCTTCAAATGCTCATAAAAATCGATTCTAACGTATTAGAAATAAACGGAAAACATAATTTTTCATTACTTTTTTTCTTCTTACCAAAAATCAGTATGTGGTCTCAGTACAATTAAGATTTTCTGTTTTGTTGAGCAGTTGTTATTTTACGAGCCTCCAATCACTTTTAACGACCGTTGAAGTGTTTTCTTTGTTTTGGTAAACAGTGTTAAGAAAAATGACAAAAGGCATATGCAACATGGTTGAAAGACATGGCTCTAAAAATGTCAAAAGCATAATAAAACTAATAAAAGCGTTTCTGTTGGTGAATATTATAAAACTAAAGTGTGCAAAGTAGCCCCACATATCTAAAGTAGCCCCGCACGGTATAACATTTTTATTGATGCGAGAAATAAATTACGAAATTTAAATTTCGCGCGGGTCGATCATTCTTAACCATGGGGGTGACATCCTTGATGAAGTGACGTTGACAGTAGTCAACATATGGTGGCCCAGCCGCTTCTAGGCCTATGCCTCCCATCAGGAATCAGTAGCGTCTGGCTCAAATGGCACGTTCCCCATGTTGATCGGAGATTTGTGCCTTGCCAAGAATCGTCTTTTCATCATTTTCCTGATGGGAAGGATTGGGGAAGTGGTAAGGTTAAGGGTAAGGAAAACAACGACACAGAACAATTAAAACAGAGCATTCTGCACCCCCGGAGTGATGCTGAACGATCTGCAGGTGCTACAACAGCAGGAATAAAACTTCCAACCCCCGGAGGGATTTAGAACCTCTACTCAAACAGTGAGCGGATATATCAACACCCCCGAGGGGATATTGAGATAACAGAACGACAACACCCCCGAAGAGATATTGTCATTCAAATACGGCTAAAAAACTATAGCTCTTTACCACACTGGGTTAGGAACAAAAGCATATCCGTAAATTTCAGCTCTCTGTGCATAGGTTCATCTATGTATGGAGAACCAAAAATCCGGATGCGCAATTGCATTAATATAGGGTAATTGCATATCAAATGATATGATGTTCCGTAATCGGATTCACAAAGATCACATGAATAATACTCAGCGCGCTGAATAGTAGCCATGTGATAATTGAGTTTGCAATGTCCAGTCAGTGCCCTGACCAGAATACTGCAGTTGTGCTTGGAAAAATGCAACAAATTTCTTGACATTTTCGGATTCACATCCGGCAGAAAAGCCTTTGTTTGAACGCAAGTTTGCAAGCTACGCCAATGGTTGGCATGTTCGAATGCAGCCCAAGAGCGAATCTTGTGCTTTATCCAACTTATTGACAGTGGTAGAACTGGTTCTGGACCAACGAAATCAGTCGCAGCGCCATCTCTAGCCAATTCGTCCGCCCATTCATTTCCAGTAATACCGGAATGACCGGGTACCCATAGAAGGTAGATAGCATTTGAAATGCTAAGTTCTTCGATTTGAGTTGGACATGCGATTACTAATTTCGATCTCGAATCTGCCGACCTAAGTGCTTT
Organism: Topomyia yanbarensis; assembly: GCF_030247195.1. Taxonomy (NCBI): domain Eukaryota; kingdom Metazoa; phylum Arthropoda; class Insecta; order Diptera; family Culicidae; genus Topomyia; species Topomyia yanbarensis. The sequence continues at coordinate 235,494,485 of NC_080671.1, forward strand.
CAGGGCAGCCTGACTGTCAGAGCAAAAATAGATTCTTTTACCGCAAATTCCCTGTTGAAGTGCGGATTGTACGCCACACAGAATCGCAAAGATTTCTGCTTGGAATACGGTACAGTATCTACCAAGCGAATGAGATTGGTTTAATCTCATTTCATGACAATAGACACCAGCACCGGCTCGGCCCTCCAACAAAGAACCGTCTGTATAACAAACTACGTATTCTTCAAGTTGTCACTCCATCCAGCCAGACAGCCATTCCTCACGAAGAGGAATTCTCACATTGAAAGTTTTAGAAGGAAAACTACATGTGAGTGTAAGGTCACTGGGAGCAAGTGTATATTCATCCCAAGTAACCATTTGGGGCCACAGTCTTGTGTGGCTAGTTACAAGATCTATTGGGTTACTGTTTCAGAGCCCAGTAACCTTAAGATGGTATGCACAAGAAAGTGCTTCTTGTTTCAGAAACACATGTAGTGGTTTTATGTTCAAGAGTGCCTCGAGAGCAGCAGTAGGTGTTGTCGAGAACGCATCAGTCATCGCCATCAAGACCATCCTCTGAAGATGGTTTAACTTTGATTGGATTGTCATGACTTCTCCCTTCTGCCACCAAACAAGGCACCCGTATGCCAGTATTGGTCTAACAATTGTTGTGTAGATCCACTGAATGTACTTGGGTTTGAGTCCCCAAGATTTGCCGAAAGCCCGTCTACATTGGCCAAATGCCATGCAAGCCTTCTTGATCCTGAAATCGATGTGAGCTGTGCAATTAAGTTTTGAGTCGAGAATTACCCCAACGTACTTAACTTGATCTTCGACAATAATTTCAGAGTCAAAAACTGCAATGGACGAGCTCCGGTTGTAATCCTTCGTTGCGTGAATAGCACCATTGAGGTTTTATTTGGATTAACTGATAGTCCAACATGAAGACACCACCGCTCAACAACACATAAGGCTTGTTGCATCAAATCAAAAAGTGTGTTAATGCAAATACCGGTGATCATTATATGATAATCATCGGCGAAACCATACGTCGGAAACCCAAGCTCATTTAGTTTTCTCAACAAGCTATCGACGACAAGGTTCCATAGAAGTGGTGACAGCACACCACCTTGGAGACATCCGCAGACACTCAGTTTCCTCATCTCTACTTGTCTTAACGATGAGCACAAATGTCGGTTGCTAAGCATTGCGTGTATCCAGTTCGTGATATATGAAGGTACTCCATGATCTCGTGCTGCTTCCAAAATGGATTCGAAAGACACGTTGTCAAAAGCACCTTCAATATCGAGAAAAACTCCTAAACTTGATTTCTTTTGTGAAAAAGCTTTTTCAATGTTGTAGACAACATTGTGTAACAGGGTGGTAGTAGACTTCCCCCGCTGATATGCATGTTGCATTGCATACAGCGGGTGCTCGCCCAAGCTACCATCCCGAATGTAGTGGTCGTTCCACTGATTAAACGTTCCACTGATTTGAGAAGGAAGGAGGTCAGACTGATCGGTCTAAAGCTCTTTGCCTCCTCATAAGTGACGCGGCCACCTTTGCGAATGAATTTGACAGTTATTTCCCGCCACGCTAATGGAATGTATCCTGTTGCAAGACTGCAAGTAAGAACCTTTTTCAAAATATGCTTGAAGTGTTCATATCCTTTTTGTAGTAGAACTGGAATAATTCCGTCCTTTCCCGCAGACTTATACGGAGCAAAACTTTCAATCGCCCATTTGATCGATTCGGTTGCCACAATTCTACGAGCAAATGCCCAAGAATCAGAACTGCCTGAAAAGAACTCAGGGGCAGTCGTCAGTGATGGCTCCGTACAACCTGGAAAGTGTGTGTCAAAAAGACAGTTGAGTACTACATCTTCGTCAGATGAGTATTCACCATTAGCAGTTCTAATGAAACTGACATGAAAATCTTTCGATTTCGAAAGTAACTTATTTAATCTAATAGTCTCGTTGAGACTTGAGATATTTGTGCAGAGGCTTTTCCAACCACTTCGCTCAGAGGATCGAAGGGCATTTCTGTATGCTTTGCGAGCCAACTTAAATGCCTCCGACCCGTCCCTGCGTCTGCAATTCCAAGCTCTCCTACATAACTTTCTGAATCGAACAAGTTCGGTATTCCACCAAGGTGTTCCTCTTGAAGCACGCATAACTCGAAGCGGACAAGCCTCTTGGTATGCTGCTACTATGAGTGAGCTTGTTTTATCCACGACCTCATCCAAATCACTTGGAGATTCAATCGTCGGGAGATACCCATGAAACCTAGGCGCCAAGCCCTCTTCGTAGAGGTCCCGGTTCGTAGATTTGGGATTACGATAGGTGACGATATCTAGCGAGACGTTTAAATGATAAAAGACGATGTACTTATGATCAGATAACGACGGTTCGAGCTCGTTTGGTACGAACCAGTTTGTCAACTCATGCGTAATACTGTCAGAGCAGAGAGTTACATCTAACACCTCTTCTCTGCCAGCTCGTGCAAAAGTTGGGCGGTTTCCTGCATTAAGAATGTGTAGATTTGTACTACTTAAGTATTCCATCAATTCGGTGCCTCTCAAATTGATATCAGAGCTGCCCCAAATTATGTGGTGGGAATTTGCATCACTGCCGATTATGAGAGGAAACCCATTTCTGCCACAGTATGATACAACCCTTTTGAAATCATCAGAAGGTGATGGTTCATTATGCGGCAAATATGCCGAACAATAGACGTATTTCTTGTTTATGTTGTCAACAGTCATATTTACCATGACAGTACAAATATCACGAGTTGTGAGGTCCGATATAAGACAAGCGTCAATTGCACTATTCGCAAGTATACATGCACGAGGCATTTCACGTGGATTTGTCATGCCATTTTTGTTGAAAGCTACGAAGACGGGGTTAAGTACCTTTCCAACATAGAAGTTTCCTTTATGGAAATACGGTTCTTGAACCAAAGCTATGGAAGCTTTCCCTTCCTGCACAAGGCGAGATAGATTCATAGTTGCTGTACGTTTATGCTGAAGATTAATTTGTGCTACTCTAACCATATTCGATTACAGCACTACACATTTCATCATCAGCACTTGTTGTACAGCAACTAGAAGATACCAAACATGTTGGCTTATAATCGCATATAGCGAACCCCGAAATGGGTATTAGGGACATGAACATCATTTGAATCCCACGATTTGCGAAGAAACGAACGTCCACTGTGTCAGAGATTCGCATAACACAGCAAGGGTAAGACCCACGACACTCCGTGCGCGACTGGCATATTTTAGTCCTGCCAGCCATTCAGTCCTCGGCACGGAGTAACACCTTGACTTGAGGACTCCTGTTTTCAGTCGCCTCCTACGACATGGGAACAGGAACCCAGTGGATCAATTCTTGGTTGACATACTTCAACCCGCCGGATGCTACACGGCCTCTAGGCTGGTTTTGTCCGGAGAAAGATAATAGAGTTATCAACCTCCTAGTGGACCACAGCCAGTCAAAAGCATAATAAAACTAATAAAAGCGTTTCTGTTGGTGAATATTGCAAAACTAAAGTGTGCAAAGTAGCCCCACATATCTAAAGTAGCCCCGCACGGTATAACATTTTTATTGATGCGAGAAATAAATTACGACATTTAAATTTCGCGCGGGTTGATCATTCTTAACCATGGGGGTGACATCCTTGATGTAGTGACGTTGACAGTAGTCAACATATGGTGGCCCAGCCGCTTCTAGGCCTATGCCTCCCATGCTCTTGCATCGGTTTGTTTTAATTTTAACAGCGCGACCATAGTTGGTTCTCCTGAACGGAAGAGAGTTATTGTGTAGAGCTTTTGCCACGGAAGATGTTTTGCCAACGAAGATGTTGGAGTGCAAAGCGTATGAAACGGCGTTGGACGGCTTCGATTCTGCTAACGCCGTTCTGGTAGTGCGGATGCCAAACAACAGAACAATATTCTAGTGTTGAGCAAACTAACGCGCATCAGTGATTTTAAAAAGAATGCGTCCCTAAAGTTTTTCGAAATTCGGAACATGAATTCAAGCTGTCTTGATGCCTTATCCACGATGTACGAAGTATTTGGTTTAAACGTTAATGCCGAATCCATGATGACTCCGAGATCCTTGACGTGAGAATGTCTTGGAATGCTCGAGTCGAAGAGTTTGCAGTTAAACTGAGTCGGATGGCGTTTCCGCGTGAATGCAACGATGGAGCGGGTTTGAAGCGATTCTGTTTTGATCACACAACGTACTAAAGCATCGGTTTATCCCATATTTGTCGAAAAAATTTCATATCGTCGGTAAAAGAAAGGCAAGGTCCTTGTAATGTGGAATATTACTGCACCGAGATGGCTTCTTTGTGGGATGCCGGATGTAGCGAAGAATAGTGCAGATAGACAGTCTTTAATGCTGATTTAGATATGCCATCGAGGTAGGAGTTGTCCATGAAAACCGAGTTTGTCCAGCTTCGCTATTGTGATATCACGGTTGATTTTGTCGAAGGCCGCAGATAGGTCCATGTCATTAGCATCGGTTTGTAATCCGTCAGCGAATCCATCGAGTACATATGTTGTGAACGAGAGCAGGTTAGTCGTTGTCGATCGTTTAGGCATAAATCCGTGTTGGTCGCCTGCAATGTAGTGTTTGCAGTAAAAGAAAATAGAATCTTAACCAACCAGCTTGAATAGTTTTGATACGGCACTTAAACACGAGTTTCTTCGATAATTATAATCAATATTGGATCCCCTTTAATGAAGTAAAAACGTGTGCGCTGCTTTCCAGCAGGAAGTGAATGTTCCAGTTGTGATGGATAGCACGAAGACTGGTTCAAGAAGCCCTCTGATGCATTTTTTAACAAAAATTGAGAGAACGCCATCAGGGCCCGGAGAACTAAATGCTTTCAATTTGGAGTTTGCTGCAAAAATAGTAGCATTATCGACGCAAATTCGTTTGATGGTTCGTCCTAGAGAAGAAGTTTGAAGGATTTCCAATCTTTATAACCAACTTCACGCAATTAGGTTAAGAATATCCCCCTGCTAGGCGGTCAAGCCAGCATTGTATTGTATATTAATTGGGGTTTTAACCTGGTCGGTCATTCGCCCTCGATTCAAGCCAACATCTCTCTTTGTTAAAATTAAAACAACCCAATGCAAGAGGATGGGCGACATGGGCCTAGAAGCGGCTGGGCCCACCATATGTTAACTACGGTCAATGTCTGTTCATCAACATAGGGATGCCACCCCCTGGTTAGGAATGATCGACTCCGCGCGAAATTTAAATTTTGTAATTTACTTTTAGTGTCAATAAAATATTATATATTAGGTTTTATATTAATTTTAGTATATTTAAAATAGTTTACATAAGGAAAAAAAGCGAAAAAATGCAAAATTTCAATAAAATTGCCTTTGGTTCTCTTCAATCCATTTTTTCTTGGATCGGTTTCAAATTTTACTGATGTTTTTGTTACGTTAAAAGGAAACTTTTTTAGCCCGGCGCTCGTTGATATGGCTATTTTGAAATTTTGTCTAACAAATCGCGGCCAGGCTAATGGTTATATATAAAAAATACTCATGAGGGGTCACATACAACAGTATTTTGAATTATTACTATTACCACAGAGAACAGACATATAAGCTAGAACAAACTTGCCCGAAAAACCTGTGTAAAGATTTAAATGAAAATACGTTGAAAATCACCATCGCATACAGGTTTGCATGCGTGAGTCACCATTGTATCCAAGTTTGCATACAAGTCCCGTATAGCGACAGCTGGCCGATCGAAGCGCCGACCAGGGGCAAGTTGCTACTTGCTGTTGTCATTTCAAAGCGACAGTTTAATTTCTTACACAAGTTGAAAACTTGTATGTCAGTTCTCAGTGCTATTACGCCTTGAGCCATCTGGCTGATTGAGCATTTCAAAAAACCGACTGTATAGCATTATAAATCAGATTTTAAAGGTTTATCCTACAACTAGAATATGAAAATGCTCCTTAAAAACGGAACAGTTCCAGGAAGTCATCTTTACGCGAACTTGCTTCTCTACCAGTACTAGAAAATGCTCAATTTCTATCTTCCATACTAAACTGGATTTCTCTAGCTTGGAATGGGATTGCATCCAAAAGATAGTCGGTCTCAATTAATAGATTTTATCTGTTTTCAAGAATATTTTAAGACAACAAAGATACAGTATAATCTAGTTTCTTTCCGTTCACTGAATCTATCCCTGGCAGCACTGTTCCAGTGGAATCTAATCACATTAATTGCGATAACCTCAGTTCTACGGATAACACTTACAAATATTAGTTCTAAAATGAAGGGTTGCCCGCATAGTTAGCTTTTCCAACGAATTCCTGTAATGGAATTGGAATGTTACAGCTACTTATAAACAATAAGGGCAAGAATTCTAAACAAAATAAAACAAACTAAATGCAATTAAATTAATTTAAACGTCAAAATTATAATATATTTGCTCAATGTACTAGCGGTAAAGAAAAATTTTCTGTTTTAGACTTCAATGAAGCTCATGTGTTGCAAATTACCCCATATGCGGGGTTTCTTGCAACATGCATAATATGTAGTATTCTCAGGAGCGGATCTAGAAAAAAATTCGGGAGGGGTCTGAAATTTCGGTTTTAAAATGAACATTGTACAATTCGCAATACGTAATAACCTTATTCAATGAATATAAGTTGTTAGTCAAATTTGGTGTTTGATGATTTTGAGTTTTGAGTTCCATTAGCGCTTGTACATGTTTAATATTCTTCTAAAGTTTCAGCATTTTTAGTTATACCGCTTTGAAATTGAAAAGTGTTGCAAGTAACCGCGTTTGGCGGTATATGTGTTATACATTATGAACCCAGGTATAAAGTAATGGGATGAAAATAGACAAACTGCTACTCATTCAATTAACTTTAAAAAAATCTCCTAAGATCAGTACGCGTTGATCGAAAAACTTCGGGATAACCGTAGTTCAAGTATTTGTAATAAGTTTTAAAAATAGTATTAGGAAAATTTAATAATAAGCTAGATTTTTGAGGTCTTGCACCACTGTGAAAAGAACAATTGTTTTAACGTTTGTGTAAGGAATGTCATTGATATATGCATAAGGCAGTAACTGTCAAAACCAAAACTATGCCCGAATAATTTCACCCTACATGACAAATCTTCATAAATTATGTTACTACTTCGGAATTTTTTTGGCACACTCAATACATTCTGTGAAAGCTAATCATGATGGTCAGTGCAGTAAATCTGTCCTATACATTTTTGACGTCAAAAGCGCCTATTGTAAGCAGCTTTTAATTTTGAATTTTGTGTGCTATATCAAGGTTTTGCTTTCGAACCAAAACTTAAAGTAGTTTAGAATGCGCTCCTCTAGGCGGTATTTCGATATCAATAAATCTCTCCAAACGACTTCAACGCCTCATTGAAAATGGAAGAGGAACTTGAAACTTCAACGTTACCACATTATCTCGTATTCTTTCTTTGCCTCGCACAGGCAAACGATACAAACACCGAGGTGTAGCACTGAAGAATGTTACCTGTCTTACGAAGACAATGATCAGTTTGTGCCAGGCGGTTGAATGCGAAAGGTGTGTCCTGAACGTACCAGTAACTTGAACTTTCTCAGCCAGTCATTAATTCGCCGTAAAAGAGACTAACCGAAAACTGCTAATCGCAATTCAATAAAAAAGTCAAAGTGGTTAAGTCCGGTTTAAATACAAGGCAAGACATTTTGATATCCACTCGGTTGTAGCTCAAACTGAACACGTTGGCATTTTTTTCTTTTCTTCTGTTTCTTGATCTTGGTGTATATTCTTCTCCAATGCAATTAGATTTTTTGAATGTGTCAGTGAAATCAGTCTTACTTGTGTGAATACGTGGATGCTTAGTGAATAACTGGAAATACTATTAACCTGGAATTTACAGTTTACAAATGTAATGAAATCTTAGGTCACTGAAAGCATTTTCGCATGGTTTCACCAAGCTTCTGAATATCAGGATTTTCAAGCACTAACCAGACGAACGTATTCTATTGTTAGTAAATGTGCTTCTGATGTGTGGAAAGTGAAAAGTAATGATGGTTTTATAGCAATGAAGTATCGTGCTCTCCTGATCCAAACAATTTATTCTTTTTAAAAGTGTTGATTTTTCATTTCAATTAGGCCAAGAGTTTAAAAGTAATGTTTTTATAGATTTATAGTTGAAAATTTGCTCCGCCATATAATGAAATAGTGGGTTTATGGTTTGCAACAGGATTTTCAGTTACATATACACAGCTTAATGTAAGTATGTTTTTATTTATTCTCCAACCTACTTGACTTCCTTGAAAATATATTACGATGAAAAAGGAAAAAATGATCGCTCGGGTGTGGCTGAAACTCTTTAAATATTATTATTATTGGCACACCTGGCCATATCCTTACGATCGCCAAAAAGAAGGGAAAATTAATACAATACGTACTCAATAAGAAACGAGGAACACACGCTATCTCCATATGTACTATGGATGTTAGCTTTTGTTAGTAGGAAAGGAAAATCGGTTGAGGGTTTAGTGTGACCTGAAAAATTTTCAAGTGTAGCAGTCTATTACTTGTTATATATAACTTTTAATATGTAAACTAGAATTTTTTAGTTGTCTGTCTTCGTCCTTATCTAATACTTACGGGGTGTATCCGTTTAACTTGTATCCATATATCTTGTAATTTCTGTTTAGCGAAACAAAAGAAAAGAAGAGGTAACGCAGGTGCTTGATGAAATCTGGAGAATAGCGGTTGACAACAGCCTAATGAACATTCGATGTTACTCCAAATGTATATGATCCAAGACTAACTTGTATCCCCATCCAGCCTAGCATAAGCAAGTGTCACAGTTGTCTATTCACTTACAATAGTTAGATACTAGCGACAATGTACATATTTATATTCAAGCTGCTTGTTCGACCAACTTAGCCCAATGGAGGGCATTCACGAATATGCTCATTTCTTACATAAGAAATGTATAGGACTCGCTCAAACCTTGGAAACTTTTTCCGAGGTCCGGAGGGCTGAATCTCATATACCAATCGACTCAGCTCAGCACATTGGAACAATGTCTGTCTGTGCGTGTGTTTGTGTGGGTATGTATGTATGTGCACTAATGTCATGTAATTATCTCAGCAACCGCTGAACCGATCTTAACGAAATTAGGTTCAAATGAGAGGCCTAACGTTGCCATTTGACACTATTATTTTTGTTTATCGATATGTTGTTTACTTTCTGAGATATGGATGATCTTGTCAAAACACAAAGAGTTTAAAGCAAATAACCTTGGAACACAGCAATGCAGCGGAGCACATAGTTAGAAAGCTTCTAAAAATACCTTTCGAACAAGCTATAGATTGGTAAAATCCGTTCACGAACGGTGAAGATATTAAACATTTTGTATTTTTATTTCTCGCTTACCAATTTCCTACTAACTAAAAATCAGAACGTAACATACACAATATTGCTTTACGGGTGTTTTGGGGGCTAAACTAAACCCATTTTGAATATCGGGGTATGAAAATATATCTGCGTGATTCAAGGAATTCGATTACGAAAACATTTTGTGAATTTACTTAATAATAAATTAACTATTTCTCAAAAAATTAATACGCAAGTTTACTTCAAGAACAAAACAATGTGTAAATTCACTTTATAGTGAAAATTTGTCCAGAGTTATTTATCCGGTGGATTAAGCATTGCGTTCAGTCGTGAGATATAGGATGGTATAGAAAAGCACAGATCACAAAGTAATCCACATAGTAGTGAGAAAATAGATTTCTAATATAATTCATATTCATATTATACTCGTAGCATCACCGAGAGCAACTCTGCTTATGAATAACAAAATTCTAGTGAAAGTTTATCTTCTTTTGCAATATTTATGTTATACTAATTATGGCGTAAGAATTATCAGTTGCATTTCCAAATCCATTTCTAAGATGCGTCATAAGATCTTTAACTAATCTGAAATATTTGTTAGTATTCAAGCTAATTTAATCTTGCGATGTATTTGTTCAGGTTAAAGAAAACAAACATATTTTTGTCTTCTGTTTCCCTATAAATAGTTTTTCATTTTAGTGTAGAACAGACCCACAAACCAAATATTACATTTTACTTGAAAAAGATAATAATTGGCGTCCTGGCAAAATTTGCAAAATATTTGTATTATGAAAAAATTATAACTAATTTATGTTCAAACCCTGCTTTCCTCTAAAGATGAGGACCTATTCCTTCGAAACGTTGCCCTAAGAAGTATCATATGACCAAAAACCGAAAACTACATCAAAAATTCAAAAAGTATTTCTGGAAATAAATTAATGAATAAATAAATAAAAATAAATAGCTATATAAATAAATAAATAAATAATAAAAAAAACCTGTTTTAATCCACCTAGCGGTGCAATTGTGCCTTTCTCATTTCTCTAAACTATGGCACGGAGGATTTTTATGTTCAACATAATTGTTGAAATGTCCATTACATTCTTAGTACACTTTGCACTTATACACAATGGCATGCCAGCCACGAACTTGATGAGCTACGTGTCAAAGGTGAAACACTTGAAACAAAGAAATATCATACTCCATTAGCCTAATCAGCATTAGATCAATGTTATCTGCTTGCTAACTCATTTTGTCATGCGGGGGTGGATGTGTGAGGAGGGCGAAAGTCCCATGAACGAACGACTCCCCAGCTTAATTTGGTATGCTTTGTGATATAGTGGTGGTTTAAAGATGATGGGGTTGAAAGAGAGGGGTATGAGGGCTGGATGGGGTGGTGGTCTGAGGGGTGATTTAAGGAGATTTTTAAAGGAGGGGAGTGAACAGTAGAGAGGGGGGAGGATGTAACCCCTCTCCGTAAACCATCAACTACGCCCCTGTTAAAATCCAGAAACCTTATGCGAGGGATTAGGTTGACGTTTTTCAGAGTGATTGCATAACCTTTCTATATGAGATAGGCAAAAATGTGCCAATATCCAAAAAAGTGAATCGTCGTCAAATTTTTTTTCGAATTTGCATCAAATCTCGACGTTTCATGCACCTTCAACACATTTAGCATCAAAAATAAAAATTCTATTTTAATTTTTTCCTATAGTTTATATGAGAAATTTCTGTGTGGCCGCACTCTGAAACCCGTAATTCCGGAACCAGAATTCCGATCGATCCAAAATTCAATAGCAGCTGATGGGAAGGTTGCACCATTCATTTGAGACTAAGTTTGGACAAATCGGTCCAGCCATCTCTGAGAAAAATTAGTGACATTATTTGACACATACGCACATACATACACACACATACAGACTTTTTCCGATCTCGACGAACTGAGTCGAATGGGATATGACACACGGCCCTCCGGGCCGGGATTAGGTTGACGTTTTTCAGAGTGATTGCATAACCTTTCTATATGAGAAAGGCAAAAATGTGCCAAAATCCAAAAAAGTGAATCGTCGTCAAATTTTTTTCGAATTTGCATCAAATCTCGACGTTTCATGCACCTTGAACACATTTAGCATCAAAAATAAAAATTCTATTTTAATTTTTTCCTATAGTTTATATGAGAAATTTCTGTGTGGCCGCACTCTGAAACCCGTAATTCCGGAACCAGAATTCCGATCGATCCAAAATTCAATAGCAGCCGATGGGAAGGTTGCACCTTTCATTTGAGACTAAGTTTGGGCAAATCGGTTTAGCCATCTCTGAGAAAAATGAGTGACATTATTTGACACATACGCACATACATACACACACACATACACACACATACACACATACACACACATACAGACTTTTTCCGATCTCGACGAACTGAGTCGAATGGGATATGACACTCGGCCCTCCGGGCCGGGATTAGGTTGACGTTTTTCAGAGTGATTGCATAACCTTTCTATATGAGAAAGGCAAAAAATAATAAATAAATGAATAAATACATACATAAATAACCAAAAAATAAAAAATAAATCGATAGGTGAATTGATGTTTTATGCAAAATGTTTGTCGCGGTGAACCAATTCGAAAGAAATAATCCCAACCAGATTGGAAATTAGTCATCAATCAATCTATTTTCAACAGCTACTTCATGAAAGGTTTTGATTATGAATTAAATTTGGGCAATAATGGATTACCATTGAACGTATTGGTTGCATTCGTTTCAATTTTCTAGTACAATTAAATTATTCCACTACCATTCTGTTGGTGATCTAACCAGGGCCGGCGGATAGCGTGGGTAGTATGGGTAGTACCTCTCACGTATTGCACGCGATGTTTCTGTTGACCAAATTTCCATTCTGGCGAAACAACGTCTTATCACCGATAACGTGGAAGTCGTTAAACTGGTTGCAAAGGATCGTGACGTAAGCACAATGAATTTCATCTCGTTTAAAGTTGGAATCAAACTTGAGCTCAAGGCGCGAGCCCTATCTGCTTCAACAAGGCCCGAAGGAATTCTTTTCCGCGAATTCAAGAGCAATCGCACCGTATCAGCTGGAAATTTTTGGAAACCCCTCTATCCGCAGCCAGATCAGTCGCCAATTCAGGCCGATACTCATCAGCCTTCTACACCATCATCAGTTTAATCAGCTATGACGGAATAATTCAACCACCATCGGGACGCATGTCACTGGGTACAACTCGTTCCGACAATTTGCCGTTGTTTGAACGAAGAATAATTTCGCCGCCATCGCCGAGACTGCACAAACAAATTCACGCTGCGCTGCCATCACCGGGACGCCTGTTATACCGTACTACGGAAGCCCCCGAGCGCTCCGACGCAGTCGTGCTACCAGCCAGCGACCAGCACAGTCGTCCCGGCCCTGCGTTCGGAGGTCGTGAGGGGGTCTTCCGAACTACCTTCTCAGGCGATTATTTTGCTTTAAATGACGATCCGCTCCCTGAAAACCTTTTGGTTTCTAGCATGCCATCGGGTACATCACGCCCCTTCGGCATGTCGGCGCGATTGCCACGTAGCGCTGGCGATTTACGGCTATACTACCAAAACGTTAGAGGGCTAAGGACGAAAATCGAGGACTTGTACTTGGCTGCTCTTGATGGGGACTACGATATTTATGTTCTGACGGAAACTTGACTTGATGATCGTATTACATCGATGCAGCTCTTCGGGGATTCTTATGCGATTTATCGCGCGGATCGAAGCGCACATAACAGTGTTCATGGTCGCGGCGGGGGAGTTTTGATCGCTGTTTCTTCCGCATTAGCCTCCTGTGAATTTGGTGTTAATAGTTCATCAAGCATTGAAGTTGTTTGGACGAAGATTACTACGCAGACGAAGAGCTACTTTATTGGAGCTGTTTACATTCCTCCTGAAAAGCGACTTGACTGCACTATTACGCAGCTCCATCTCGACTCTATAGAACACGCTTCTTCTCAGGCAGATGCAAACGATGTGATAATAGTTCTTGGTGATTTCAACCAACCAGGACTGATGTGGGTTTCTTCAGGACGTGGATACGCTTACCTTAACCTGTTATCCTCGACAACAAATCCTGCCAGCCGCTTACTTCTGGACGGGATGGCTTTTCACGGACTAAATCAAGTAAGCACTATTTCCAACCATCAATCCCGTTTTCTTGACCTTGTGTTCGTCAGTGAGAATGCTTTGCCGGAGTGTTCTGTGAGTGAAGCTTCTAGTGTTATCATTCCTTTGGATAACTATCATCCCGCATTAGAAATATCCATTTCCATCATTAGTTCACCACAATATGAAGAAGATTTAGCTGTGAATCGTCGTAATTTTCGTAAAACTGATTTAGCAGCACTACGTCGCACCCTATCGCTGATTGACTGGAGTGTATTACTTGATCAAGTTGATGTAAATGCTGCAGTCGATCTCTATAACAGATTACTCATTGACTGTGTTGAAAAATCCGTACCAGAATATCAACCTCCCAAGAAGCCTCCATGGTCTAACGCCATGCTTCGGAATCTGAAACGCACCCGTGCCAGAGCCCTACGTGCGTACACAAATCGTCGATGCCCTATTCTCAAGTGCTTTTTCGCACTCGCCAGCAACGAGTACCGCTGTTACAATAAATTGCTGTACAAAAGGTACGTGAACCGTATCCAACAAAACTTACGACGAAATCCGAAGGGATTCTGGGCTTTCGTTAAAACGAAGAGAAAGGAAACGGGTCTTCCGTCTAGGATGGTCTACAATGGCGAAGTAGCAACTACAACGGCGGAAAAATGCTCCCTATTTGCCAGCTACTTTTCAAGTGTCTTCACGACTGATGTGCCATCTGCCATCGAGCTCGAAAACGCGACCCGTGATGTTCTCATTGGTGCAGTGGATATGGATGTATTCACTATTTTAGTACAATCGGTTCTCTCTGCAATACGGAAAACAAAATCGTCTCATGCTCCAAGACAAAGTGCTATGCCGTCTGCTGTTCTGAAAAAATGTTCCGATATCTTAGTGATCCCACTGACGCACCTTTTCAATGTGTCGCTTCAGCAGCAAAAATATCCCGATGATTGAAAGTTTTCAGTTATGTTTCCGGTTCACAAGAAAAATGACAAAAGCAATATCGTGAACTACCGGGGAATCACTTCGCTGAGAGTTGAGTCGAAAATCTTCGAAGCGCTTATCAACGAGGTGCTGTTTTTTGCTAGTAAACATTACATAAGCCCTTGTCAGCACGGATATTTCCCTGGTCGATCGGTTGAGTTAGCTTCACATCGTTTTGCATTGAAAACATATCCAGGAAACTCCAGGTCGACACGGTCTACACAGATTTTAAGGCCGCTTTCGACATAGTTAACCATGAGATACTGCTTGCAAAGCTTGATAAACTAGGATGTACCTCGAGTTTCTGCCACTGGCTTCGATCCTACCTTGATCACCGCGAGTGCGTCGTGCAAATTGGTGACAACGTGTCTGAATCTTTTTGTAATAATTCCGGAGTTAGTACACTAGGTCCATTACTATTTTCATTATTCGTGAATGATGCGGTCTTTGTTCTAATGCGTGGAGGGAAACTATTTTTTGCCGATGACTTGAAGATATTTCTTGTGATAAGGAATGAAGCCGATTGCCGTGAGTTACAGTGTCTCATTGATACATGTTACAATTGGTGTCAAAGAAACATGTTGATCCTTTGTGTTACGAAATGTTTTGTCATCAGTTTTCATCGTACAAGAGACATGCTTAATTTTAACTACAGCATTGCCGGAGCTCAGCTGCAACGCGTTGACCACGTAAAAGATCTAGGTGTTATTCTCGATGAATGGCTAACTTATACCAATCACCTGTCAGCGACCATCGACAAAGCAAATCGACTTCTAGGTTTTATGTTCAAAATTTCTAGCGAATTCCGGGATCCTCTGTGTTTCAAGGCTTTATATTGCTCACTGGTGCGCTCGCAGTTGGAATTTGCAAACATCGTCTGGTGCCCTTATCATGCAACGTGGAGTGAAAGGATTGAAGCTGTCCAGCGCAAATTTATACGATATGCTTTACGTCAATTGCCTTGGAATGATCCGTTGAACCTGCCACCATATGAGAACCGTTGCAGACTATTAGGACTACATACTTTGCAAGAACGTAGACATACTTCGCAGGCCATTTTCATATCAAAGCTTCTGTTGGCTGAGTATGATGTTCCCTATCTCCTTGGACAAATCAACCTCTACGCCCCAACCCGTGTTCTTCGCCCTCGGACATTACTACACATCGAAATGCGAAACACCAACTACCCTGCTAATAGTCCGATTTTAGCGATGGTTCGTCGCTTCAACGAGCTTGCCGAGCACTTTGACCTCAGTTATAATTCATCACAATTTCGTCACCGTTTGCTGTTACATTAGGTTAATTATTTTTAGTTTAGTTCATTAAGACTTAGTGTCAGATGAACACAAATTTTAAATACAAATACAAATAGAAATACAAGTTACAAATACAAGTTACAAATACAAGTTACAAATACAAGTTACAAATACAAGCTACAAATACAAGTTACAAATACAAGTTACAAATACAAGTTACAAATACAAGTTACAAATATAAGTTACAAATACAAGTTACAAATACAAGTTACAAATACAAGTTACAAATACAAGTTACAAATACAAGTTACAAATACAAGTTACAAATACAAGTTACAAATACAAGTTACAAATACAAGTTACAAATACAAGTTACAAATACAAGTTACAAATACAAGTTACAAATACAAGTTACAAATACAAGTTACAAATACAAGTTACAAATACAAGTTACAAATACAAGTTACAAATACAAGTTACAAATACAAGTTACAAATACAAGTTACAAATACAAGTTACAAATACAAGTTACAAATACAAGTTACAAATACAAGTTACAAATACAAGTTACAAATACAAGTTACAAATACAAGTTACAAATACAAGTTACAAATACAAGTTACAAATACAAGTTACAAATACAAGTTACAAATACAAGTTACAAATACAAGTTACAAATACAAGTTACAAATACAAGTTACAAATACAAGTTACAAATACAAGTTACAAATACAAGTTACAAATACAAGTTACAAATACAAGTTACAAATACAAGTTACAAATACAAGTTACAAATACAAGTTACAAATACAAGTTACAAATACAAGTTACAAATACAAGTTACAAATACAAGTTACAAATACAAGTTAAAAATACAAGTTACAAATACAAGTTACAAATACAAGTTACAAATACAAGTTACAAATACAAGTTACAAATACAAGTTACAAATACAAGTTACAAATACAAGTTACAAATACAAGTTACAAATACAAGTTACAAATACAAGTTACAAATACAAGTTACAAATACAAGTTACAAATACAAGTTACAAATACAAGTTACAAATACAAGTTACAAATACAAGTTACAAATACAAGTTACAAATACAAGTTACAAATACAAGTTACAAATACAAGTTACAAATACAAGTTACAAATACAAGTTACAAATACAAGTTACAAATACAAGTTACAAATACAAGTTACAAATACAAGTTACAAATACAAGTTACAAATACAAGTTACAAATACAAGTTACAAATACAAGTTACAAATACAAGTTACAAATACAAGTTACAAATACAAGTTACAAATACAAGTTACAAATACAAGTTACAAATACAAGTTACAAATACAAGTTACAAATACAAGTTACAAATACAAGTTACAAATACAAGTTACAAATACAAGTTACAAATACAAGTTACAAATACAAGTTACAAATACAAGTTACAAATACAAGTTACAAATACAAGTTACAAATACAAGTTACAAATACAAGTTACAAATACAAGTTACAAATACAAGTTACAAATACAAGTTACAAATACAAGTTACAAATACAAGTTACAAATACAAGTTACAAATACAAGTTACAAATACAAGTTACAAATACAAGTTACAAATACAAGTTACAAATACAAGTTACAAATACAAGTTACAAATACAAGTTACAAATACAAGTTACAAATACAAGTTACAAATACAAGTTACAAATACAAGTTACAAATACAAGTTACAAATACAAGTTACAAATACAAGTTACAAATACAAGTTACAAATACAAGTTACAAATACAAGTTACAAATACAAGTTACAAATACAAGTTACAAATACAAGTTACAAATACAAGTTACAAATACAAGTTACAAATACAAGTTACAAATACAAGTTACAAATACAAGTTACAAATACAAGTTACAAATACAAGTTACAAATACAAGTTACAAATACAAGTTACAAATACAAGTTACAAATACAAGTTACAAATACAAGTTACAAATACAAGTTACAAATACAAGTTACAAATACAAGTTACAAATACAAGTTACAAATACAAGTTACAAATACAAGTTACAAATACAAGTTACAAATACAAGTTACAAATACAAGTTACAAATACAAGTTACAAATACAAGTTACAAATACAAGTTACAAATACAAGTTACAAATACAAGTTACAAATACAAGTTACAAATACAAGTTACAAATACAAGTTACAAATACAAGTTACAAATACAAGTTACAAATACAAGTTACAAATACAAGTTACAAATACAAGTTACAAATACAAGTTACAAATACAAGTTACAAATACAAGTTACAAATACAAGTTACAAATACAAGTTACAAATACAAGTTACAAATACAAGTTACAAATACAAGTTACAAATACAAGTTACAAATACAAGTTACAAATACAAGTTACAAATACAAGTTACAAATACAAGTTACAAATACAAGTTACAAATACAAGTTACAAATACAAGTTACAAATACAAGTTACAAATACAAGTTACAAATACAAGTTACAAATACAAGTTACAAATACAAGTTACAAATACAAGTTACAAATACAAGTTACAAATACAAGTTACAAATACAAGTTACAAATACAAGTTACAAATACAAGTTACAAATACAAGTTACAAATACAAGTTACAAATACAAGTTACAAATACAAGTTACAAATACAAGTTACAAATACAAGTTACAAATACAAGTTACAAATACAAGTTACAAATACAAGTTACAAATACAAGTTACAAATACAAGTTACAAATACAAGTTACAAATACAAGTTACAAATACAAGTTACAAATACAAGTTACAAATACAAGTTACAAATACAAGTTACAAATACAAGTTACAAATACAAGTTACAAATACAAGTTACAAATACAAGTTACAAATACAAGTTACAAATACAAGTTACAAATACAAGTTACAAATACAAGTTACAAATACAAGTTACAAATACAAGTTACAAATACAAGTTACAAATACAAGTTACAAATACAAGTTACAAATACAAGTTACAAATACAAGTTACAAATACAAGTTACAAATACAAGTTACAAATACAAGTTACAAATACAAGTTACAAATACAAGTTACAAATACAAGTTACAAATACAAGTTACAAATACAAGTTACAAATACAAGTTACAAATACAAGTTACAAATACAAGTTACAAATACAAGTTACAAATACAAGTTACAAATACAAGTTACAAATACAAGTTACAAATACAAGTTACAAATACAAGTTACAAATACAAGTTACAAATACAAGTTACAAATACAAGTTACAAATACAAGTTACAAATACAAGTTACAAATACAAGTTACAAATACAAGTTACAAATACAAGTTACAAATACAAGTTACAAATACAAGTTACAAATACAAGTTACAAATACAAGTTACAAATACAAGTTACAAATACAAGTTACAAATACAAGTTACAAATACAAGTTACAAATACAAGTTACAAATACAAGTTACAAATACAAGTTACAAATACAAGTTACAAATACAAGTTACAAATACAAGTTACAAATACAAGTTACAAATACAAGTTACAAATACAAGTTACAAATACAAGTTACAAATACAAGTTACAAATACAAGTTACAAATACAAGTTACAAATACAAGTTACAAATACAAGTTACAAATACAAGTTACAAATACAAGTTACAAATACAAGTTACAAATACAAGTTACAAATACAAGTTACAAATACAAGTTACAAATACAAGTTACAAATACAAGTTACAAATACAAGTTACAAATACAAGTTACAAATACAAGTTACAAATACAAGTTACAAATACAAGTTACAAATACAAGTTACAAATACAAGTTACAAATACAAGTTACAAATACAAGTTACAAATACAAGTTACAAATACAAGTTACAAATACAAGTTACAAATACAAGTTACAAATACAAGTTACAAATACAAGTTACAAATACAAGTTACAAATACAAGTTACAAATACAAGTTACAAATACAAGTTACAAATACAAGTTACAAATACAAGTTACAAATACAAGTTACAAATACAAGTTACAAATACAAGTTACAAATACAAGTTACAAATACAAGTTACAAATACAAGTTACAAATACAAGTTACAAATACAAGTTACAAATACAAGTTACAAATACAAGTTACAAATACAAGTTACAAATACAAGTTACAAATACAAGTTACAAATACAAGTTACAAATACAAGTTACAAATACAAGTTACAAATACAAGTTACAAATACAAGTTACAAATACAAGTTACAAATACAAGTTACAAATACAAGTTACAAATACAAGTTACAAATACAAGTTACAAATACAAGTTACAAATACAAGTTACAAATACAAGTTACAAATACAAGTTACAAATACAAGTTACAAATACAAGTTACAAATACAAGTTACAAATACAAGTTACAAATACAAGTTACAAATACAAGTTACAAATACAAGTTACAAATACAAGTTACAAATACAAGTTACAAATACAAGTTACAAATACAAGTTACAAATACAAGTTACAAATACAAGTTACAAATACAAGTTACAAATACAAGTTACAAATACAAGTTACAAATACAAGTTACAAATACAAGTTACAAATACAAGTTACAAATACAAGTTACAAATACAAGTTACAAATACAAGTTACAAATACAAGTTACAAATACAAGTTACAAATACAAGTTACAAATACAAGTTACAAATACAAGTTACAAATACAAGTTACAAATACAAGTTACAAATACAAGTTACAAATACAAGTTACAAATACAAGTTACAAATACAAGTTACAAATACAAGTTACAAATACAAGTTACAAATACAAGTTACAAATACAAGTTACAAATACAAGTTACAAATACAAGTTACAAATACAAGTTACAAATACAAGTTACAAATACAAGTTACAAATACAAGTTACAAATACAAGTTACAAATACAAGTTACAAATACAAGTTACAAATACAAGTTACAAATACAAGTTACAAATACAAGTTACAAATACAAGTTACAAATACAAGTTACAAATACAAGTTACAAATACAAGTTACAAATACAAGTTACAAATACAAGTTACAAATACAAGTTACAAATACAAGTTACAAATACAAGTTACAAATACAAGTTACAAATACAAGTTACAAATACAAGTTACAAATACAAGTTACAAATACAAGTTACAAATACAAGTTACAAATACAAGTTACAAATACAAGTTACAAATACAAGTTACAAATACAAGTTACAAATACAAGTTACAAATACAAGTTACAAATACAAGTTACAAATACAAGTTACAAATACAAGTTACAAATACAAGTTACAAATACAAGTTACAAATACAAGTTACAAATACAAGTTACAAATACAAGTTACAAATACAAGTTACAAATACAAGTTACAAATACAAGTTACAAATACAAGTTACAAATACAAGTTACAAATACAAGTTACAAATACAAGTTACAAATACAAGTTACAAATACAAGTTACAAATACAAGTTACAAATACAAGTTACAAATACAAGTTACAAATACAAATACAAATACAAATGCAAACACAAACACAAATACAAATACAAATACATATACAAATACAAATACAAATACAAATACAAATACAAATACAAATACACATACAAATACAAATACAAATACAAATACAAATGCAAATGCAAATGCAAATGCAAATGCAAATGCAAATGCAAATGCAAATGCAAATGCAAATGAAAATGCAAATGCAAATGCAAATGCAAATGCAAATGCAAATGCAAATGCAAATGCAAATGCAAATGCAAATGCAAATGCAAATGCAAATGCAAATGCAAATGCAAATGCAAATGCAAATGCAAATGCAAATGCAAATGCAAATGCAAATGCAAATGCAAATGCAAATGCAAATGCAAATGCAAATGCAAATGCAAATGCAAATGCAAATGCAAATGCAAATGCAAATGCAAATGCAAATGCAAATGCAAATGCAAATGCAAATGCAAATGCAAATGCAAATGCAAATGCAAATGCAAATGCAAATGCAAATGCAAATGCAAATGCAAATGCAAATGCAAATGCAAATGCAAATGCAAATGCAAATGCAAATGCAAATGCAAATGCAAATGCAAATGCAAATGCAAATGCAAATGCAAATGCAAATGCAAATGCAAATGCAAATGCAAATGCAAATGCAAATGCAAATGCAAATGCAAATGCAAATGCAAATGCAAATGCAAATGCAAATGCAAATGCAAATGCAAATGCAAATGCAAATGCAAATGCAAATGCAAATGCAAATGCAAATGCAAATGCAAATGCAAATGCAAATGCAAATGCAAATGCAAATGCAAATGCAAATGCAAATGCAAATGCAAATGCAAATGCAAATGCAAATGCAAATGCAAATGCAAATGCAAATGCAAATGCAAATGCAAATGCAAATGCAAATGCAAATGCAAATGCAAATGCAAATGCAAATGCAAATGCAAATGCAAATGCAAATGCAAATGCAAATGCAAATGCAAATGCAAATGCAAATGCAAATGCAAATGCAAATGCAAATGCAAATGCAAATGCAAATGCAAATGCAAATGCAAATGCAAATGCAAATGCAAATGCAAATGCAAATGCAAATGCAAATGCAAATGCAAATGCAAATGCAAATGCAAATGCAAATGCAAATGCAAATGCAAATGCAAATGCAAATGCAAATGCAAATGCAAATGCAAATGCAAATGCAAATGCAAATGCAAATGCAAATGCAAAATGC